>NC_043708.1:37789887-38049152 GCF_006229205.1 Suricata suricatta
TAAGAGATACAGTTAGGGTTTGAACCAGCTCTGCCTGGTACCAATGCTCTTAACTGCAGGGTAAAACTGAAAAAGAAAAAACAATCCAGATGACCACTCACATTCCCCCTTCACCATGTCATTTTAGGAGACAGGGCCTGAGCAGCCAGTGGCATTAGGTTTTCCCTAGGCTTGAAGAAAGGGTTAAAAATGCAGGGCCCTGTCCAAAACACACTAGTAATTTTTCCCTTTTGTTGCATTCCAAACACACATGTACTTCCCGCCCGCTCCAGGGGTTGTAACATCCTTGCAGAGGCTGCGGCTTATGACCTATCATCACCTTCAACATCAGCCTGGAAAGTAAGAAAAATATTATGTGAGAGGTTTTCTCTCTTAAAGCCAGTCTTAGGGAACTGGCCATTTTCAGAGGAAAAGCAAGATCGTCGAGGGCCAGTACACACTGGGTTTATTTTAGCCCTATGTGATGCAATTCTAATAATAATAATATATTTTAAAAAGTGTTGCTCAAGAAAAGGCTTGAGAGAATTGGGAGTCAGCTGGCTTGGGTTTAAGACCTGGTATGCAGCAAAACAGCCAGATATGGTTCTTTGGGGGAAAAGAAATCTAAAAAGAAAAGGAAAAAAACCCCTGAGTTTGGGAAAGGGCAATAAAGCGTATGAAGGTGTGTGGTGCTGTGCCAAAAGCAAAAGAATATCTCACTAAAACCACAACCCAGTCATATGCTATTACTTATGCTATGCTTGACAATGACTGGCACCGGGCAGGAAGCAATAATGTCTGGCATCGCGCTATGTTAACAGGAAACCGTGTTCTTTTGATTCCGTTCATTGGTTTCCTGCTGAAGGCCATCCATGACAGGGCACGGAATATACAAGACTATTGTCCAATGTCCATTTTTCCCAGTGCCTCTTGCTTCTGGCAGAGGAAACTGGCAGCCGTCATTTGACATGAGCAGGCCCCAGCCTGGCAATAAGGCATGCGAGGCTGGTTGTCAATGTTGCATTTAGCAGGTTGGTTAGGGAAGGAAGAAATCATTGAAATGCAGAAGCGTACACATGTACAAACAACTACAGATGAAGCATCATTTGTTCAGGGGCAAATGCATAGACTCATTCATTCCCTGCCATCAACATCAAGGGGCCATGTCACCATGTAACAAAAGATCCACCTCCCACTGAGACCTGAAAGTGTTTCAAAGGGATTGCCCGGCACAAGGGAGAACAAGAATGAGAATAGGTGGGGTCTGACTGAGCTTTGGGTCTCCTTCCTCCATGGTTTCCAAACCAAACCATCTTGAAACGTCACTGAAAACTTGGTGGAGGGTAGAATGGTTGGGCCTGAGCCTGAGAAAACCTGCAGTCCAGGTCATCTGCCATGTCCATGCACATGCCTGGGGTTCTTAGTAACACCATGGATAGGGTTTTGTATTTGATGGATAGCCTGCATACTTTTCATTGAGTTGATTTCAGGATGGAATTGTGAGCCATTTTTGCTTTGGCTTTCTGTTATTTTAATGTCATGTCTGTAGTAAAATAATTTCTCTTTAAAAAATTTTTTTAATGTTATTCATTTTTTTGAGAGAGAGAGACATACAGAGTGCAGGTCAGGGACGGGTAGAGAGTGAAGGAGACACAGAATCAGAAGCAGGCTCTAGGCTCTGAGCTTGTCGGCACAGAGCCTCACGCGGTGCTCAGACTCACAAACTGCAACACCATGACCTGAGCCAAAGTTGGATGGTTAACCAACTGAGCCACCCAGGGGCCCCTAAAGTAATTTTTTTTTTTAAATCCACCTGGGTGGATCAGTCAGTTAAGTGTTCAACTCTTTGGCTCAGGTTATAATCTTGTGGTTTCACTGGTTCAAACCCCATGCCCTACATCAGGCTCTGTGCTGGCAGCATGGGGCCTGCTTGGGATTCTCTCTCTCTCTTCCTCTCTCTCTGGTCTTCACCCACTCACACTGTCTCTGTCTCTCTCAAAATAAATAAATAAACTAAAAAATAATAAAATGATAAAGGAAGACATTCATGTTAACAATGGGCTGTGGCGGGACCCTGGTAAGGCAATACTCCAACAGCCAGGTCATCTCCATCCTACTCATTGTCTCTGCTCCTCATCAGTCGCCTGAGTGCCAGCCAGGATGAAGGTTCTCTCCTCTTTAACCAGAGACATAGAAAGCTCCAGAGGCTCATCCCGCATGTCTCTTGTAACCATCCTCACTGATCTGGCCCACCAGCACGTCACACAACTTCCTCTCCTGTGTCAAGCAAAAGTGATGACAACAACAATTCATTTATTTCATTTCCAGGTAAGGAATTGCAGGTCACGCAACACATACAGGAGTCAATTACAAGAACTGACTCATTCTGCTGGGTGTGGCTTACCTCCTACCTTTGGGCCACCTAGTTAAGAGAGCCCTCCTAGGTTCTGATCTATGAAACCCAAATCTTTTTTTGTCTTAGTGTTAAGTATAGCCTCCCCACGCCCACTATACACTTGAGTGCATATGTGCACACACATATGTGCACGCCCACCCACATATGCAGAGCCCTAGGCCCAAACCATACTCTATGCAGCCACCGTAGCCTTGATTGGCCATGGTGGGTGACCTGGGGCCACTGGGGGTGTCCAGGACCAGATGGACAGAAGGAGGACTTAGAATGAGGGAAGCTCCAATAAGGGGAAGCTTCTTGAGAATTTACAGGAGCAGGAGGAAGGACTGAGCTGAGCCCCCTCCAGGCCTGGTGGGGAGTGGGCAGAACGTTGAGAGCCAACCAAGCCACATGGAGGACAGTGATGAAGAAGGGAGCTGGGGAGAAGGGTGGGGTTGCACCTGCTTGTCTCTGGAGATGGAAAGAAAGTGCTGGCGGCCAGGCTCTCTGTTAGCAGAGAGCCAGCTCCCTCATGCTGGCTCCTCCTGCTTGGGCCTCAGTCTGCCTTTATCCAAGGCCTTTGAGCTGCTGTCAGTCTCCTTCCATATTTCTTCTTCTCTCCCCACCCCCTCCCACCTCTCCTCTCTCTCCCCTTGTGATGTTTCGATCCTGTCTCTAATAAAGACTTTGCTGCAAGGCTGCCTGTCTGGATGGATTGGTGTGCAGTGGTCACTGGAGGTCAGTTGGGAGGAGGGGGTCCTGAGTGTGGGCCAGAAGGTAGGGTCAAAGGAGCAACCAGATGGCCAGGGAGTGTCAGGGAGGGGGTGTCAGTGAGTTCTGCCCTGCGTTTAGAGAACACAGAGCACCAGTGAGGCAAAAGTGCCCTCACTCTCAGCAGGAGGGCAGCCAGGCAACAGTCCAATCCTTCCTCCAGATCTTCCAAGCCCAGCCTCCCTTGGCCAGGGTCACTCAAATGTCAGGAGCTTCTTCATCTTTCACTCTGGCTTCTTTAAGTTTCTATGAGATGCTGGGATCCTGGCTGCTCATTGTAGCCCTGCCAGTTTATGTCCAGTTTTCTCAGGTACCCACTTTCTTCTGTTCTTGACTGGGGGCCCTCTCTACAATCTGCAGGACTGCCTGCCTCTCCAGGGCCAGTTCCTGGCAAGCCCAGCTCGGAACCTGGATCTCTGAATCCTAGACTTTAGCTCTTTAAGCTCCTCAGTATCACCACCCTTTATTTCTCACAATGCTACCTACTGGCTGCAAACAGTCCTTTTGTTGGAAATAACCTCAGACTCATTCATCCAAGTCAAGCAGAAGAGAAGCTAATCTGGTGAGAAGTGTTTTCTGTTTGTTTGGTTTGGTTTTTCTGTTGGTGATTAGAATCCTGCTAGACTTAGGTCTGTCCCCAGACACACTTTTAGAATCCATGATTTAACTGAGATCAGCATTTACATTAAGAGAGCTCTTGGGGGCGCCTGGGTGGCTCAGTCGGTTGAGCGTCCGACTTTAGCTCAGGTCATGATCTCACGGTTCATGTCAGCTCTGTGCTGACAGCTAGCTCAGAGCCTGGAGCCTGTCTTCAGATTCTGTGTCTCCCACTCTTTCTGACCCTCCCCTGCTCACGCTGTCTTTCTCTCTCTCTGTCTCAAAAAAACAACAAACATTAAGAGAGATCTTGGGGCACCTGGGAGGCTCAGCTGGCTAAGTGTCCAACTTCAACTCGGGTCATGATCTTGTGGTTTGTGAGTGCGAGCCCCACGTCGGACTCTATGCTGACAGCTCAGAACCTGGAGCCTGCTTCAGATTCTGTGTCTCTCGCTCTCTCTACCCCTACCCCACTCATGCTCTCTTTCTCTCTCTCTCTCAAAAATAAACGTTGAAAAACTTTTAAGAGAGAGAGAGAGAGAGAGAACTCTTAACCTCTGATGAGGCTTCAAACACACAGAATGGTAGGGGGAGGGTTCAGGGTCATCATTTCTCCCTTTCAAAATCAGCCCCAAAGCCACGCCCATTGTCCCAGGAAATGGGAGTGCCAGGTGTGGGCACGGGCAGCTGTGAGAACCAGGACTCCAGGCAAACCTTTGAAGCACAGCACCCCTGACAGGTTGACTCAAGTCTCCACCCTGGAGCACAACAAAGTGTACATGTTTGTAGGTCCTGGAGTGGGACATTCAGGACATATTTCTGTTCATTAGTTAAAGGGCTGGACTCAGGGATGCTATTTGATTTCCTATTTCTTTGTTGTCTTGGCTGCTCCACGGAGATGGACCCCAGCAGGGCAGGACTTTGCACTGTTCCCATTGTATCTCTGGTGCCTAGAACAGAGCCTGGAACATCAAGCATTCTCAACCAACACTTGTGAAATGAAGGAACGAATCATAGCTCCATCTTTTACATTCAAAATTTCTGTCATCACAATTAAGAAGCAAAAGGCCACAGTCCATGTGGGCAGCCCCCATCCCTTCATGGTCAGAGAGAGTTCCCTGTTCCCCCCGTTCCCCTGGAAGATGATTCCTTCCTCCTCAATGTCCTTCCTTTTTTGCCTTGTTTTTCTTTTAATTCTTGCATGTCTTTCAGTCCTCTACTAAAAACACAAGTGACCCTGTTTCCTCTGCTGCTTCCAAACCACCATCCATGCCATTTTCCCTTCAGTTTGCCTCTGGTGAAAAAAAAGTTCCTCCCAGAAATGTGACTCAGGGATAATCAACATAAATGTCATCCAAGGCCATGGGGAATTTCTTAGCCATGAGTCACATCCCCTGTGCTGAGAACCTGGGTTTTAGTCAAGGCAGAAAGTTTCAAAACCAACCTCCGGAGACACCCTGCTTCCTCCCCAGTCTCATGCCCACTGACTGTAGGAATTTTTCCTTGTCATTCTTTGTTGTTGCTGCCCTTGGCCATACCAGGTGAAGGCTCTGGCCCCTTCCCTTCCCGTGAACTTCCATGGCTGTCGCAAGGGACTTAAGCTCCCCGGCAGGAAGTGCCTGGCTGCTCCTGTCTCCAGCAGCTGTGGCTGCCACCACTCATTTAGGACAGAGAGATGTAACCCGCAGCCAGGTTTCACTGTGGGCTCAGGGCCAGGGCACCTCAGATTTTCCACTCCTGCTGGAAACAGGACATGAAAGGTACAGGTTAGGAAGGAGCCATGGCCACTGAGTTTAAAGGCCTCATTCATAAAGTTAAGAAAAAAATTTTTTTGAGTATTTAGATTGCTCTGCTTTTTTTGTTCTTTCTCTTCCCTCTCAAATTTGTAGAGTAGGTCCCAATGCATGAATTTGAAAATAGGAAGGAAGGAAGGAAGGAAGGAAGGAAGGAAGGAAGGAAGGAAGGAAGGAAGGAAGGAAATCTAAACCTCACTAAACATAAACAAAGGTGACAATCAGACACAAGCTATCCAAATGGGAGGGAACTAAGTCTGTACCCACACATGAAAGTCAGTGACAAGTTGAGAAACTGTTATCCAGGTCATGGGAGGTCACTGACAAGTTTTGAAGTCTCCCCGAAGTTGAAAAATGATTAGGCATGACTGAGCTTCTGGCACCTAAGACATGCCTAAGACAGCATGGGCAGCCCTGAATGAGAGAAGCAGCCCAGCACACGGTTAAGTGCAGGAGCTGGGAGCCATTTGTGGGGTTCGAATTGTAAGAAGCAAGGGAGATAACCTGCGTAAAAGGAATGATCCTGACACCTGACGGGCCCTCAGCAAATACTGGCGCAATGAGGGAACGAATATGTGAAGAGCTTCTCAGAGGCCTGGAGCACAGAGAGGTGCTCACTGAACAGCAGCGGTGGTTCCTGAGCTCACTATGGGCGATGACTGGGATCCTGTCCTGTCACTGAGCTGGAGTTCACCAGGAACTGTCAGGATGCCACAGTACCAAGAGGAAGGGGAGGTTCAACAACACCGAGAGCATGTTCTCTTGCAGGGAGCAAGGCAGGTGGAAGCTAAATTGAAATAAGCATGAAAGGAACAGTGAAGGGTCACTGTCTTCAGAAAGGGCAATGTCTGAATAGGTGCAAACTGACTTGTACCCCTTCTGTGGGATGAAAGGACAACCCCCAATTCTGCTCTGTCTTTCTTGGCCAACACTCAGGGGGTGAAGGGATACTTTCTTTTGTCCTGTGCCTGCAGCACAACACAGGTAGAACCTCTTATTTCAAGGATTAACCTCAAAATGTAGGGTGCCCTCTACCCGAAGACGGTTAATTTACAAGTTAAATGTGGCAAAATGTCTCCCAGAGCTAGGAGAGAATTCGAACATTATCCAGGCAACTCTGCATTCGCCAAGACCCTGCCTTACTTACAAGCAACAAACAAACAAAAACCCACCTCCAACTACTTAAGCAAAAGAACAAAATTTTCTAGTTCACAAAATCAAACTTCCAGAAGAAGGGGTAGAACTCACTTTAGGAACCCTTAGGACAGTTTGGGTCTCATCTTTGGTTGTTTTGGCAGTTCCAGGTTTATTTCCAAGCCTTTGGACTTCCTGGCTCAGTTTTTCTCATCTGTACAATGGGAATATTAACCTTTCCATCTACTTCACAGAAGCAGTGGACTGATCAGCTGAGATAATACAAAAGCAGAGGTACCATGCACAATGTGCTGTAACACTTGTTTTGAAAATGCAAATTTATTCTAATTAGATTGACATAATATGGATACTTTGAGCATATGCAAATTTCTCACAGGCCAGTTTTTCAGAAAAAAGGAAAAAAACTACATTAATATATAAAACTATACCCAGCTGAGCCAAATCTTGTAGGAATTCACAAAATACGCACATGAACACACTTCACACGTTGCCCCCTACCCCGTGGTTGTGCTGTCCTCCCTCTACATACCTGACCCAAGGTCTTGTCCTACAAGGTTATGCTTGGTTATTATTAGTGTGCACTTTCCTATATTAAAAATACTTTTTTCAACATCTGAAACCTGAGTATCCTGATTTTAAAATACCAAACAGGTCACGAAAAAGGAAAATTTTAGGTATTGAGGAGACACTTGAAGTTAAAAAAGCATTTTGAAAGAATCAAGAGAACATGTGCTATTTCCCAAGCAACAGACATTAAGGAATCCATAATGCTGAGACAACAGAAGATACATCTGTGGACAAAACAACTCTGAGTGCTAAGATGTCAAGAAGAAGTCCTGAAGAAATAGAAGAAATGGAAAGGCGAGCATTGTTGAGATTGAAAAACCAAACAGTGCAAAGGAGGGGACAACCTTTCTCACAGAGAAAGCGCTCTCTCTGTACAGGAGCTTAAGGCAAAATGCCAAATTCTGCCGAAGTGGCACCTGGTAGTATATGAGTGGCTAATCTGGTGGTTTCAAACTTCGTTACAATTTCCAAAGGCCTCTGCTGTTAGGTGAAGCCCCATGTGCAGATGAGAAAGCCATGGAAGAATGTCCAGCAGGGAAACAGAAGTAAACTGAAAACAATGACTATCCATGCATAGTCAAATTTTCAATTTTGATGACGCAGGTCTCTGTTAAAAATGCATGCTTCAAAGGGCCTATATTTCAAAGACAGAGTAACAAGTTCCAGGATTTCAAACTGCACACCGACGACCTTCCTTCTATCACTTCACAATGACTTTCAAGCTGCAATGCCTGCTTCTATAAGCAAACTTCAGGTCTTTTTCAAGATAAAGCACCATATTTATTGTAGTATTTACGCATTTCTCAATCATTTGACATGTGTGAGGCCATTCTGTCTTTATTAGATTTCTATCTTTGTTATGTCATTGACAACATTTTTAGGAGTCTGTAGTTTTCTCTAAGTCCTGTGATTTTTATGGTGCGATTCTGCACAGTGAGGGGAGTTTTAGGAACGTGTATGTCATGCTGTAGCAGAACCAACTGTACTGTAATGAAATATATAAATGCACTGGGGTGTTACTACCTAGATCTTTCAATTCCCACGTTTCTCACTCAACCACAGGCTCCAGGTGTGAACCCCTAAATTAAACAGGGCCCCAGGATCAGAACCCCACAAGCTCCTCCTTATTCCTTGAGGCCCTCAGAGCTGAATCAAATGTCTTGACAAGCCTACATTGTGCAGCAACTTTTTGAAGGACTCCCCAAAATTCCATCTGTCCTCCAGAAGCATGCTCTTTCATCTTCATCTCCATTAATCTTGTCTTTTCTTTCTTCGGGCTACCTGCTAGATGCCCCGCACATCCATGTGGCTCCTATTGTCTGCTTCCCAAGGAACAAGCATCTCCTACATCATCAGGTGGTGCTGGCTTAGATGTCAGAGCCTGATCAAAGCTGGT
Organism: Suricata suricatta; assembly: GCF_006229205.1. Taxonomy (NCBI): domain Eukaryota; kingdom Metazoa; phylum Chordata; class Mammalia; order Carnivora; family Herpestidae; genus Suricata; species Suricata suricatta. The sequence goes on from NC_043708.1 coordinate 37,798,538, forward strand.
ACCCTTTCCTGAGTAATCAAGGGGCGGCCAGAGAAAGCCAACACAGCTCTTAGGGTAACACAGGCATACGTTCTCTGCAGGAGCCTCAGCTGCAGGCTGGGCATCCTTCAGGCCGCCCTTTGGCTGTTATAGAAGGCTTGGCTCTTCTTCAGGACTCTTCTGAAGATCTGTCTCTGCAAGACCAGCCTTGCAGGAGGTGAGGGGAATGGGATGGAAATCAGACCCGTGGTCACCTAGAAAACCATATTTTAGCCACTGCCATTTGTGAAATGCTTTTGCTAGGGAATTTTATTATTCTTTCCTAACTACCTAACACATGTCAGACCTTGGAGAGTTAAGGAAATCCCCCACTGTGTAAGCTTTATTTTACTTTTAAAAGTGAGTTTCTAGCTCTTCCTGTTTCTAAACTCCAGTAGCTGTGTCTATATAAGAACACCACTGTGCAGCTCGGCTAAGACAACCCCAGAATGAAAGGGGTAAATTATGTCACTCCAATGAGGCAGAAATTTCAAAACTATTTTAGCACTAGAGAGTCTAAAAGTGGAGATCAATAGAATTCTTCTGAAATCTGACTTTCCTTAACCCCTTGGTTCAGCTGAATTATGTGTGGTTTCAGAGTGGTTTTCAAGGGGATCACACTGAACTTGACTAGCAATTAGGAGAATTGTGTATGATTCCAAATTCATCTCCTGACCTCTTAGCATGTGAATACTTCAGTTCTAAATCACAGACCACAATAACGTAATGCTGTACAGTATCTACCACAAAAATGAAAAAGGTAGTGTTCACAGCCTAAAGGAAGCATGCGTTGGGCAGGATGGTTGTATAGAAATATTTCAATAAGAAGTGCATTGCTTTTAAATCAAAGTCAGACATCTATACTGACAGTCAGGGATTTGCCTAGGAACATTTGAGCTTGGAAAGATGGTGGAGTCCTAACCATACGAGCAAGACAAGTGAACTTTGATGCTAGGCTTCCTAGGTTTGATTCTTGGTTCTGCCATCAATGAGTTGTCCGAACTTCATGATGTCACTTTCTGTCCTCTATTTCCTTAACTGTGATATAAGCACCATAATGACACCTGACTTATAGGCCATTATAAACATTCAACACAAAGTTCATGGAAAGTATCAAGTACACAGTAGGAACTCAATTAAATATTTGCTATTTTTAACCATCTCAAGCTACCTTGTGAACAGTCTGGTATAACAAATAATCTTATTCAAAAGTATTCACTGTGGTTATTTGTTTAACAGGTGCAATTCTCCTAATAATAGCACCTTTCATGAGCTAACACATGGAAAGCGCCTGCAAAATAGTGAGCACTCAATAAATGTTACCTGTGATGGACCATCTCAAACTATGTGCCTAGCTCTAGGATGCTGTCTGAAGAACGCTCAAACATATTTGTTCTGATTTTGTAAGAGGTATAGCCTTCAGTTCTTCCTGTTTGAGCCCAAACACAGGTTTCGGTTCTGATAAATGACTTATTTTAAACCTGAGTTCATGAGGTCACACTTGAAGAAATCACAGCCAAATGTGGTTGTTTATGTTGAAAGAGGAGAGGGAACACAAACAGAGCAGAAATCTATAGAACATACACCAGTTCCCCCAAGAATGTGTGAGGCCCCTCCTCCCTTCTGCAGGGGGCCTGCAGGCCTAAGCCAGGGGGCCCTGGAATGCTAGAACCCACTCGCCCTGGCTTGCCAGACCTGATTTTGCTCATTTCTTCCCAACACTTCTTCCAGAGACTCCTTGTTCAGGTTGGGGGCTTGCAGTTGGGGCTGGGGAGAATGTTTACACCATGAAAATTGGCCAATGCCACAACCCAGAGCATTCTTATCCGGACAGCCATTTGTTAAATATTTAATAGCACATACTGCATGGTGGTGCCTGGCACTTTGTTCCCTCTTGTATGAATCCTCTTTCCAGAGATCCTCACAGGCAGGGGACCATCTGCCACCCCTGCTGCTGGCATCCCTGCGGGGAACCTCTCACCATCTGGCCCTCTGCAGAGCTGTGCTCCCCCTTCTGGGCTGCCCACCTCTTCCACCAGAGAGCAGGCGGCACGGTGACTCTCTTGTCACCTTATCCCCTCAGTCACCACAATACTAGCACACAAGCTACAAAGACACAGGCGAAATGTCTTTACAAATGGGTTAATATACTTTTAGCAGCGCCCCTAGGGGAAGAGAAAGCCTCCCAGTCCTGCCAACACACATTCTAGTCAGTCATCAATCTTTTCATTTTTATCTAGTGATTCAGACATGAGCACAAACTTTTTAACTGCTAAAAGACAGCACAATTGATCAGTCTGAGCTTTGTCTCTTTTTCCTGTCTTTTCTCTCTTTGAGGCTCTAGTTGTCACAATTACAAAGAGAACAAGGAGCAAAGACTAGAAAATCCTCTGAGATCTGGTTAAATTGACAGCTCCAATCACTGCGATGGTTATAAGTTATTGTCCTTCACTAGTATGTGTCTGTCCCTGGCTAGACAGATGGGGGAGTTGTCATACCCACCAACACCTTTCCCAGGAAATGAAATGTCATTGGCCCAGGACACCCTAAACAAAATTCGCCTGTCCTACTTCCCTTGACAACTGCCTCTTATTCCAATTCAATATGAATTTCTCCTCCCAAGACCTTGGCCCAGAATTCACTGACTTTCTCACTAAGTTCACTGGGGTTTTAAGTGGTCTCCATTCCATTCCATAACCAGCACAGCCCAGACCCAGAACAAGGCTCCCCTCAACAGAGAGTTAGAATGGGGGAGTGAATGGGATTTGTCCCAAAGAGCCAGAACTGGAGTGGAGATTTCCTAAAGACATGGCGAGGGGTAGAAAGAGTCACAAAGCAAAATTGGAGCAGGGTCTGGAGAGAGAACAGAATTGACATTGGGGACTCTGAGGTCTCAGGGGAGAAGGGGGACTGAAAATGAGAGGTATTTGCTACATTCATAAATGAGGTCCATCCACAGTGAGTGCCACAGCAGAGAGCACCAGGCAGAGAGCACTGAAACAAGGAGGCTGGCTCAGTACACACCTGAGTTACTACTCTCCATCATCAACAGAGTCTCTCATTTCTCTGAAAGTTGATTTCATTCTGGGGGGGGGGAGACAGAGGAGAAACATTCCTATCAGAGTAACAGTTGAGGTATAAATATCGAAAACAAATTCCTATTTATAGAGACAAACCCAAATGTTTTGTTCCCCGTGCAAAATTCAAACAAAACACCAAAACAAAAACATTTCTGTTTGGAATGCAGTCTGAGTTCCCTGAACGTTTTGAAATTTAAATCCAGTGCTAAACGGAAAGTATGTTTGGCTAGTTCTTATTTATTAAAATTTGAGGGAAATTTTATCCATATATTTCTGATCTGTTTGCATTCCAATTCATCAAAAACAACTCTTTAACTCCCACTTCATTTCAAGACATTCTTACAAACTCATAAAACAGGAAGTTCTATTTTACAAAGAGTAAACAGATTGAAACACCAAACTGTTCTCATTTGGTGGGATTTGCCTAGACCAGAGAGACGGAGTGAATTCTGAACTTGGCAGGACGCAGCCGCGCGCCTCCCTACCGGACTCATTCGGTCACCTGCAAACCGCCATGGAGTGAGTGCTCGGAGGAGGAAACATTTTGATGTGTTTTTGATTCGCATACAAATCTTTGTTCATATCGAACTGGAGTAGAAACTTAAAAAGCATGAAAAGTTCCTGTTCTTTTTGTTGTGGCTTCAGTCTGTTTCTCCTGGGACTCTGTGGTGCTGCGCCAGCGTCCTCATTTTGCTGGAGCTCAGGTCTCTTGAGGAAGAGGGAGTCCCAGCACGTCGCTCTCACACAAACGTACTGAAGGGTTTTCTTCATCCACTCTAGTGCCTGGCACAGCAATAATTTGTTTTGCTATAAGTTTCAGGGATCATGTGAACTGCCTTGTTACATTTAAAGAGAGTTTCTAAAATCCCTAAATTATTTTTCATGATAGCTAACTCGTTAGCTTTATTTTTTTTTCTTTAGTTGTTCAGCCTTTCCACCGGGAAAGGATAATATGCGAAATGCTGGCATTGCAAAACCAATGAGTTTAAGTAAAGATCTCTTTAAAATTGACCAAATGACTATAAACTTTTGAATTCTTAGTCTCTTAGAAACTACATGAGATCCAAGCACAAAAACATTAGACTTAAGTTCAAAGGTAATAAGAAATGACAACATTAGAAAGCCAGCCAAAAGGCTGGAAGGAAAAGAGACACATAGATGAGTGTGAAGTAACAGATTCTTTATCAAGGGAAAAGTTTCAAATCTCCAAAAATAGATAGGTGCTATTATAATATGACTCAATATAGTAAGTAGATGGATATCATTAATTATTCTAATTGTTCACCGTTCTCTGTACCCACAGTTTGCCAAGGAACTTTTTACTTGTCTCTCTGCTGTGAAGTCCACAGACTTAGAACCTTTTTTAAAAAAATCAGCTTTTTGGGGTGCCTGGGTGGCTCAGTCGGGTAACCCTCTGGCTTTGGCTCAGGTCAGATCTCACGTTCATGGGTTCGAGTCCCGCGTCAGGCTCTGTGCTGACAGCTAGCTCAGAGCCTGGAGCCTGCTTCAGGTTCTGTGTCTCCTTCTCTCTCTGCCCCTCCCCCTTTCATGCTCTGTCTCTGTATCAAAAATAAATAAAACATTAAAAAATTTTTTTAAATCAGCTTTATTGAGTTATAATTTATGTGCAGTAAAATACATACATTTAAAAATGTGTAGTTTGGTGAGGTCACTACCATGACCAAGATATAAAACATTCCCATCACTCAAAAAGTGCTGTTATGCCTGGGTGCAGTCGATCTCATTTTACATCTCCAGTCCCAGGCAACAACTGCTCTGGTCTGTTACTACAGCTTTGCTTTTCCCAGAATTTCATGTACATCAAACCAAGTAGTCTTCCACATCCGGCTTCTTTCACTTAGTATAAGGCTTTGGAGATTTGCTGTGTTGTTTCATGTATCAGTTCATTTCTTGATGTTGTGGACAAGTATTCCATTGTTAGGAAATACTACAATTTGTGTATCCATTCATTAGTTAGAGACATTTGGATTGTTTTCAGCTTTTAGCTACTGAAAATGAAGTTACTATGAACATATCTGTGCATATGTTTGTGTGAACACACGTTATTTCTCTTATTTAAATATCTAAGGATTAAATTGCTGGGCCATATGATAAGTGCACATTTAATTTTATAAAAATACTGACAAACTGTTTTCCAAAGGACTGTATCATGTCATACTTCCCATCAGTAATGAAAGAGATTTCTAGTGGCTCTATATCCTCACCAACACATGATATTAAAAGTATTTTTAGTTTTAGTCATTCAAGTACATGTGTAGCAATAACTACTTGGGTTTTTTTTTTTTTTAAGTTTATTTTGAGAGAGAGAGCATGCATGCGTGATTGGAGGAGAAGCAGAGAGAGAGGGAGAGAGAGAATCCCAAGCAGACTCTGGCTGTCAGCGTGGAGTTGGTCATGAGGCTTGAATTCACAAATGGTGAGATCATGAAAACAAGAGTCCAACTGAGCCACCCAGGTACCCCAATAACTCAATGTTTTTAACTTGCATTTCCCTAATGATGACTGATGCTGACCATTTTTTTCATGTCCTTATTTACCATTTGTATAACTTCTTTGGTGAACTGAATCTCTAAGTCTTTTGTCCATTTGTTTCTCATTTATTTTATAGTTGTAAGAGTTCTTTATGTATTCTGACTACTAGTCCTTTTTAATATATCTCTTTTTCAAATAATTTTCCCCAGTCTGTGGTTTATCTTGTCATTTTCTTGATAATGTCATTTGAATAGCAAACATTTATAATTTGGAAGAGGTCAATTTATTAGTTCTTATTTTTCAAGATTTGTGCTTTTTATGCTCTAAAAAGTCTTTGTCTGACCCACTTTAATTTTTGTGTACTTTCTACTAGAAGTTTTATAGTTTAGCCCTTACATTTAGATCTATTACCTACTTAAAATATATTTTGTATATGGTATAAGGTAAAGGTCAAAGTTCATGTATTTCCTATGGACATCCAGGTGTTTGTTTTGAAAAGACTCTTCTTTCTCCTTTTTTGAAAACTGATTGACCATATATGTGTGGATCTATTTTTAGACTCCCTATTTTGTCTGTATCTCCCCATTAAGTCTTTAATTTCTCCCAACAAAGTTTTATGTTTTAGTGTATAGGTGTTGTATGTATTTTGTTTTAGTGTATAGGTGTTGTATGTATTTTTAAAAATGTATCCCTAAGTATTTCATGTTCTTAAATGCCAGTTTAATGTTATATGTTAAAGTTTTAACATTTATTGCTTTGTGACTAACAGACAGTTGATTTCTGTTTAATCAATTTCCAGGTTTCAACCTTGCTAATTTCACTTATTCATTCTTATAACTTTTTTGTATATTTTTAAAAAATTTTCCATGTAGACAACCATGTTGTCTATAAATATAGTTTTACTTCCTTTTTCCAATCTCTATGGTTCCTATTCACCTAGAATCACCAGTATAATATTGAATACAAGTAGTAACAGAGGACATGGCCTTAGGGGAAATCATTCAGTCTTTTACCATCTAGTATAATGTTAACTGTAGGTTTTCCATACCTGTTTTTTTTTTAATCAGGATAAAGAAATTCCCAACTATTTCTCATTTACTCAGTTCTTTTATCATGAATAAGTGTCAAATTTTCTCAAATGCCTTATTTGCATCTATAGAGATGATCATTTTACTTTTTCAGTATGTTAATATGATGAATTACAATGAATTTTTTTTATTAAACCAAACTTAAGCATTCTTGAGATAAACATAATTTGGTCATGGTGTATTACCTTTTTAATATATTGACACATTTAATTTGCTCAAATTCTGCTAAATATTTTGGGGGCTGTGTCATGAGGAAAATTGGTCTTTGTGTTCTTTCCATGTAATGTCCTTGGTTTTGGTATCAGGGTAAAATTAGTTTCATAAAATTATTTGGGAAGTATTCCCAGTTGAAATAGTAATAGGGAAAATTATTACTAAAAGGGTTCATCAGTGAAGCCATTGATGCCTGGAGATTTCTTTGTGAGAAGGATTTTAAGTACAAATTTGATTTCTTTAATAAGATATAGAATTATTCACATTTCTTGAATGAGTTTTGGTAGTTTATGTCTTTCAGAGAATTTGCCCTTTTATCTAAATTGTTGAATTTAGGGGTGCCTGGGTAGCTCAATTGGTTAAGCATCTGACTCTTGTTTTCAGCTCAGGTCATGATCTCATGGTTCATGAGATTGAGCCCTGTGTTGGGCTCTGCACTGAGAGTACACAGCCTGCTTGGGATTCTCCCTCTCTAAATAAATAAATAAATAAACATTTTAAAAATTGCTCAATTTTTATAAAATTGTTTATAATATTCTTCTATGATACTTTTTTAATTTATTGAGGAATAAATGACATTGAGGAAAATCTTACCTACTTAGGGGTTATCTTCTATAAATTTTGAGAAACTGATACCTGTCACATTATCACTACTATAATCAAGACATAGAACATTTCTAATACCCCAAAAATTCCCTCAGGTTCCTTTGGAGTCAGTTTTATTTCTCCAGGTTTGAGTCCCTGGCAACCAATAACCTGATTTCTATTTCTATACGTTTGCTTTTCTGCATTGTCATCAATGGAATCATACACCACATTGCTTTTTGAATCTGCCTTCTTTCAGCTTAGCATGGTGCTATGTATCAGTAGCCCATCCTTTCTCATTGCTAAGTAGTATTCCATTGTATGGATGTACCACAATTTGGTTTTATATTCACTAAAGAAGATTTGGGTTGTTTGGCAATTATGAATAAAGGTACTATAAACATTTTTGGGATTTTTTGTGAATACATATGTTTTCATCTATCTTGGGTAAATATCCAGTTCTGCTTCATGTTTCTGAAGCTCTCTTATTAGGCGCATGTGCATCTAGGATTGTTATATCTTCCTGATGAAGTTATTCCTCTCTCATTAATAAACTTCCTTCTTTGTCTCTGTTATATATTCTACTGTGGACCAAAATACTGCATTCATGGAATAGTCTGTTTAAAAAGCCCTGGGGATTTTTTTATCTTTTACCCTACTGAGATCAGGGTTGCCTGAGTTATCTCAAACTGGTGACATAAAGCAGTGTTGGAGTCACCTTCAGATCAGAACGTGGCCAAGGAGAAGTCCAGTTGGCAAGAAAGCTCTAGATTACCTTAAAATATTTTCAAGTATCACAGTCTTGACTCTACTCAAACCAACAGGAAATTAAAATTCATTGAAAACTCCTATATTAAGTTGCCCAAGCCAGAATGAGTCAAATGTGAGATGATGAAATGTTAGGACTGATTTTTGAGGTTTTGGTTCATGAACTTTTTGAATACTCCCTTTTCCTCTCCTCTGTCTTCCTTAGTTTTTTCTAAACTTTTTGCAGATTCATGTAAATCATTCCTGTGCCCAGAATTTCGGTAACATTAGGACAGAAAACTGCCCTAATATCCTTCTGTCATTCTTCTTTCCTTCCTTTTCCTCTTTTCTTCTGCCACCTTTTTCATTCTTTCCTGTCATTAAACGCTTATTTATCAAGTGCCCACTATACAGTTGTTTTCAAAAATTTTCATAATGATCCATAGTAGAAAACACATTTTTACATCAAAACCCAGTACCCTCCCCCTTCCCCTTCTCTTTGACTTCCTGCCCCCTTCTCCAATCTCTTTTCCTATCTCTCTCTCATCTGGTTTGAGGGCAGTACTGTATCTGTTAATAGAACAATGTACACCAATACCAGAACCTTGGCCCCAGCAACTCTAATCTAATTGGTTAGAGCAGAACTCGCAGATCCTTTTTAAAAGCTGCCCAGGTGACTTTAATATGGAGTCAGGGCTGAGAAGCCTTCAACTAAATAGTGTTTAAGGCCCTTGCATCTCCTTTCCTGGGAAACTAAGACTAAATTATTGAAGGAATTACACTGGGTGTTGTATGTAAGCAATGAATCATGGGAATCTACTTTCGAAGCCAAGAGCTCACTGTATATACTATACATTAGTCAACTTGACAATAAACTACATTAAAAAAAAAACAAGAAGAGAGAAAGAAAAAACAATGATTGAAGGAATCGGTGCCAGGTAACCCAGTGAAGCAAGATGAGAGCCCGGAGATCTTGCGTGTATCTACCCCCCACCCCTACATGCCTGAAGAGGCTGAATATAGAGGCAGCTCATTGTCCTCTACCTAGCATGGCCTAAGAATGCCTGTCTTCTCTTTCACTATAGTTTTTAGGTACTGTACCTCCATTAATATCTCTGCTGTCACTGGTTCTTAATAACCTATAATCTGTCAAGAGCCTAAAGTGTACTCACTACTAGCTGGAAAGCATCTTAATAAAGACCAGGCCTTGTTCAACTCATCAGGATGATCATTTCCTTGAGTTAAACTGGCTCAGACAAACCCCAGAGCAGGGCTTGTTCTTTTTGTAGTTAGTGAGACTCCATGAGGAAGTGCTGGGGCAGGACTTCCAGGCCCAGTCCCACAGGTAGAACCCGGCCGGGAGCAGAGAGAGGAGAGCACACTTATCCCCCTCTACTGATGCCCAGTTACAGGGCCAGCCTGCTGACAGCTGACATGTCTGCTTCAGTCACCGTAGCTCAAGCTGGGGTTTGGACTCCTTCAAACAACCTACACATAAGGAAAGGAAAACACCAACGTAATTTTCTTTGACACTTTCCCCCAAGTTCTTTTTCCACTATTATTGTTAGAAATTCCAGAAAGATAAACACTGAATTAAGCATTACAGACATTCCTCCCTGGAAGAGAATCGGCTGTGTAGGTTTTGGGCTTACGATGAAAGTTCTTGTGAACTGAGATATTTGGTAACCCAGGAAAAGCCACAGGAACTCTATGCCTAGTTTCTTTAGGGGTAAAATGGGGTCAATACATTGACTTCAAAAGCCAAGCTACTAACCCTAGCCTTTTTTTTTAAATAGTTTATTGTCAAATTGGTTTCCATATAACACCCAGTGCTTCTCCCCACATACTAACCCTAGCCTTGCTTGAATTTTTCTGACTGGATGTTGGGATGGTCAAGAAAGATGTGAACTCTCCTCAGTGGAAGCTAAAATGAGCTCGAATAGCAGTCAGGGTCCCCGCAGGAAGCATATCACACACTCAGGAGGGGTGACTGGACAGAGTTCATAAATGGATAATTTTCAGGTGTTGGGGCAACATACAAGGGAAGACGGAGCCCCCCAGGGTTACCAGTAACCCTCTTCCCATCCTCAGGCCTGAAAGGACAAAGAGATAAAAAGTAGTTCCCGGAATCTGGTGAGACCTGCCATTGTAGGAGCTGTGGTCTTCAGTGGAAGCTTGTAGCCACTGCCAACCCACAGCCCTGCAGGGACGGATGGAGAAACAAATACCCCAGCTTCCCTGTCCCCCACCCTGTGATCTCCTCCTGTGCTTCCCTTTGGCTGAACCCAGAAGGAAATAAGGGCAAAGGAGCCCAGCTGGTGCAATCCTTACAGGCCAGCCTCCCAGGGCACAGAGCAGGGTGTTGGGGTAAGGGGGGGTGGTCCAAAGGGCAAACAGAACACCAAGCAGAGCCGGAGAAAACCCTGAGTCCCACTGCCCCAAAAAAGAACAAGTCCCCAAATACACATCCACAGTGTAGACTCCTACTTCAACTCCTGACTTAATATTCTGTGCATACAAACACATGCTCAACTATAAAAACCTATACATATTCCTATTATCCTTAATAGTGTTATTCAAAGGGGAATTAAAAAATGATAGTCGTTGGATGTCAGGAGCTGAGCTTATAAAATAATTTAGCAACAGTTAGGTACAGAGGCTGTTATCAGGCTGCCTCCACCCGCTTTGCCCTGCTCCATTTGGCCCCACCTGCATCACCAAAAGTGGCCCCTCTAGAAATTCCAACAGCATAAGCTACAGTCCCTTTGCCTGCTCACTGTTGATTTTCCTCTCTTCAGCTCCTGCAGGGTGGAATGTCAGCTGAGTGGCAGGGAGCCTGCTCACCAAGGGGCTGGATGATTGCTTTGGAAACCCATCCCTCTACTGGAATTTAATAAAAACCACCCACCAGACCCAGGGTGGGGGATTGGCTCTTTAAATGATGCGTTCCTTTGAGGGAGGAGGGAATCTATCTGTGCCAGTAAAAAAAAGAAAGAATCTAGTTATTTAAAGATGGAAGAAAAAATGTTTTTAATTTGTAACTTTGCTAATTTCATTCCCCTGCCCAAAGCTCTTTGATGGTTATCATTGCTGAGAAAATAAATTTCAAATGCTTTAGCCTGAGCTTTGGCCTCAGCCGTTTCTACCAAAACTCTCATGACTCTCCTTCAATTATTCTTCTTCCATCTAAATGACTGACTCAGACAACATTTTCTGGGTAATTCCGGGTGTGCTCCTAAACACAGGTTTTTCGTACTTTAGACCAATGGTTTTCAACCCAGGGCAGTTTGCCACTTAGGGGGCATTTGGCAATACCTAGACACATTTTTGATTGTCACAACCAGGGAGGGGACCTTCTACGTGTATCAAGTGGCTAGATCCTAGAGATATTGCTAAACATCCCACAATGCACAGACAGCCTCCCACAGCAAAGAGCATCTGGCCTCAAATGACAACGGTGCCGAGGTCGAGGAACACTGCTCGACACTGTGCCAGGATGTCCTCCTATTCTCCACATCAAAATCCTGTCCATTCATTCATCACCTAGACCTGCATTACTCAACAAAGTAGCCACTTATCATATGTGGCCAGTGAAACCTGGAAATGTGACTAGCACAAATTGAGATGTGCTATGTCAAATAGTCATCAGATTTCAGAGACGTACTATGAAAATTAAAATGTTAAATGTTTCATTCATAATTTTTATATGGAGTACATGTTGGAGCAATATTTTGGATATATTGGGTTAAGTAAAATACATTATTAAAATTAATATTATTTATTTTTACTTTATTAATATGGCTAGAAAAGTTTGAATTAAATATGTACCTGAATTTTTTTTCTATTAGTAACGGTCTAGTATTAGCAAAACTTTTCTATAAAGGACCAGATATTTTAACCTTTATGGCCCACACATGGTCTGTCACATATTTTCTCCTCCTTCTCTAACTCCTTCTCCTCCTACAGCCTCTTCCTCCTCCTTCAACCTTTTTAAAGTATAGAAACCATTCTTAGACCAGGGCTGTATAGACACAGACCTTGCCCCCAGATTTAGCCTATGGGCCATAGCTGGCTGACCTATGGAGATCAATAAGCTACAGAGGAATCTCTCCCGCCTGCTCCTTCACCGAGAACTTGGACTTCTCCACATCTCTCCTCCTATAAATTCTGATGTCTGCATCTCAGCCCTTCCTAAATCCATTAGCTCCTAGAAAGGTGATAGCATCTTTCCCAAATATGGATCCTCCAGAGAAATGAGCAAGATGGCTCACACCATGCACGGCCTGACCGGGAGGCAGTCGCACACCCAAGTGAGGCACCCAAGCTATGCCTAGTGCCAAGGACCTCCATGACCTTCCATTTTCTTAGCTCTAAGTGGAGCCAATGCTATGACCTAAGTCAAAGAGTAGGTGTGAGGGCTGATGGAATGACAGACAAACAGAGCACTCAGCACATTGCCATGAACATAGCTGTGCTTCTCATTACCATTATTATTTTTATGCGTAACCATTAGAATTATTAAAAATTAAGTGTGCTTTGAGTTATAGAGATGAGAGAAATATGAAAATGATTCTTATTTTTCTTCTTGTTGTTAGGATTATGTTTTAAAAACCCAAGTATATATGAATTGAATTACAAAGTCTATAGAACTATAGCCTACAGCTTCCAAAAATCTGATTGTTTTTCCAGGGAGTTACACACACGCATGAATGTGTATATGTTGGCAGCTCAGAATTAATAGAGTATTTTTTCAAGTTCTAAATTCCTCTCAAATGGGAACGAAGTGTTCTCCTGACCCTTCCTACACTTCATATTACTGTCGACATCTGCAACTAATTGGTGATCTATAAGTCAAAACTGTGACCAATGCAAAAAACCTTTAGTAAAGCCTGCCCGAGTTTGGCTGACCCTTTTTAATGTATTTCACATTAAGACTAAAACAAGCCACCTTTTAACTGTTCAACTGAGTACCAAACAGTAGCAGTGAATATTTATCAAACATCAAATAATATCATGATCAGATAACATGCTTACCAGTGAAAATCTGATTTAGAGCATTTCTTAAATTTCATTTGAATTTTTTAAACTCAGGCATTTTTGAAAGGTATAGAGGAATATATTGTCAGCATGCAACTTGATTGATTAAAGTAACCCTTTAAGACAACAAATCAAATTATGACCATCTGAATATCTTTGTAGTAAAGGAATGACACTTCAAGAAACTACAGGAAGAAGCAACATGGCATTTTGATAAAGAATTTGGGCCCAGGAATAAACAGGCCTGAGTCCGGATAACAGGTTTACCATTTACTAGCAACGTGATGTTGGGCAAGTTACTCAACTGCCCTAAACCTCTGCCTTCATCTATGAAACGGGGATAGAAGAAGCTTCTTCATAGGGGAATCCTTGGGAGGATTAAATGTGACACATGTGAAGCAAAGTGTCTGGTACTCTGCAAACTATGTGTTTCAAACATTAGGAACAAAAAGGCTTTAAAACTAACAGGCTAGACAAGTAACTATCTTCTTTAAATTAAATTGTATAAAGGTAATTGACTCCATAGCCTATATGTGTGTTTCCTAATTGACCTACTCTGTGTTCTTTGGGGGAATAGTTAAATACGTGTTCTACTCATAGACCTGACTACATAAAGTTGCCTGTGTGAGAAGATGCTTCTTGCAAAGGAACAATCACATTTCAACTTAGGGCTTACATGCAGCTATTTGCTTTCTTGGTCCAGTATCTTAGTTCTGGGGCCAGTCTTCCCCAGCTGCCAGTTATGGCTACCTGTTGCCAAATTTCAGTTTCATTCCTTGTGAAGAATGATGGCTTACTTTTTGAGACACAGACACCTCCACTCCAGCCCCTGCCCCGGGCAGACCCTACATCTTCATATCATCCTAGCATACTCTCCAAATTTGGTAAATATCTACTCAGTTATTTTCACAAGATGTGGTAAAGGCAAACAAAGACTCAGAAACTTCATTTCTAAAATACAACTTTGTTCATCTATGATCCATGTAATTCAAAAATAGATTTAAAGTTTATTTTTAACATAATCGTTTGGAGAATGAATTTTTGGATTTTTTCCCCTGACATCTGAATGTCTCAAGCTCTGGATCATGCATCTCTCTAACTGTAGACATTTTCTTCCACCTGTGCTGCTACTTCTTACTTTTGGACCACTACTCTGTGAAATGAAGAGGCTATAGCCTGATACTTCTGCAGATAAAGCATCCCCAGAGCCAAGAATGCAGGCACAGTGGCCATATTCACCTCAAAGGGACAAGCTCCTTGGGCTGGAGTGATGATGTACATTAGCCTTCCTTCATTTGTAGGTTTCCAAAGCTACTTGGAGCACAGGAAAGTGCACCAACCACTTGGCCATGCCAAGTTTTCCAGGCTCTTTTGGAAACTGTGGCCACCTCCAACAGAAGACGAGGTCACCAAGGAACCTTGAACTTAATCCTCCGAAGCCACATTTCGGAGGAAAATTGTCCTCCCACTCCTGAAGTTACGGGTGGGCAAAGCCAGTCCCTCTTGCATGATCAGGGCAGGATGTGTTAATGGGGCAATCAAATATCAGATGGGCCCAGCACCGAAGTACGTGTTGCAGCAAAGTAGAACATTGACTAGGTGCCTCCAACCAAGCTGCTTAGGCAAGGTGCTTGGTGACTTGGGTAGATTATCTCATTTAATCCACAAAAATCTTTGGAATTAGGCATTTTTCTCCCCGTTTAACAGCCAAGGAAGCTGAGGTTCAGGGAGGCTAAATCAATCATTTGCCCAAGTACCTGCAGAGTCCAATCCAAGTTTGACCAATACATTCATACTCAGACCATTAGAGAAGGCCAAAAGGGGGTGTGCCAAACTGTCCCCTGATGGCCACCTGTCAGGGTCACTGCAACTGTGTTTTTGTTCTAATGCTAAATATTCATTCTCTCTCTCTCCCCCACCCCCCTCCCCACTGTGCCAGAATAGGGTTGTTCTGTTTTGCTCTCATTTTCCTAACTCAGAGCACTAGAGTCCTCTGCTCGACTTGAATTCATTCTAAGCTGAGAGCTGGCCAGCCCTCAGAAACGCAGAGCTGTCCATCACTCATGTCTCAGGTTTGCTCCTCGGAGAGCTGGAGTTGACCACAACTGCTTTGGCACAGTTCCACTGTGAGGGAGTCACAAAACTGGCATTTAAGTCCGGAGCGGAAAAAACACCCCAAGCTTGTTCGTTTTTTCTGACAGGTGCTGGAGCCCATGAAAGGTCAGATTCCAGCTCGCAGTCACATCCTGGCTTCACTGTCTCCAGGCACACAAAGGCCTGTCTGTCTCACCCGAGCGCAGGGAGTAAGGACCCAGGCCAAGGGCTTAAAATGGCCGCCTGATGGCCTGCGCCTGCTGATCCATTCCTTCACGGGCATTGGCCTAAATGAAGCATTGGGAAACCAGCTGCCAAGGATGTGTGAAACAGGCGAAATGAAGAAGAATGCAGGCTTTTTTCTGATTTGTAATTGCAAGAGGTATTAACCCCCCCGGCAGCCCATGAATCCATACCCTGACGTCCAGCCTGCTGTGGCTCATTTGTAAAAGCCCTGGGATGCTTCTATTTCATGTTCAAAGCCTTACTGGGCTGGAAAATTGAGTGAGAGCTGTCTCTCCAAGCCCCAGCAAGGATGTTGGGAAAGGACGGAGTTTGTTCTCTTCCTTGCTGATGCATCAGGGATAGCTCGGAATTGTGGTGTTATTGGAACAGAGGGTGTGTGTTTAAATGCACGTAGCACATGCTTTCAACTGGGAATGTTTGTTTTTGCAGCCCTTATGAAAACATCCCCCAATTCAAAATGGCTCCGGGGCCCCACAGTCCTGTATTTTTTAAGTTCCTCATCAGCAGCTGTAGGCTGAGGATCTTCAACACCTTTAACTTCTTCAAAAGATGGTCACTCTACCAGCTCTCCAGCCCTCTCTAGTCATGTGCCTCCTTCCCTCCCCATAACTTTACACCAAACTGTGACGCTGGCGGGGAGCCAAGGGGTAGTGACCACTGCACCTCACGCTGTAAACAAACATGGGAGATCTTGACCTTATAAGAACGTCATTTGAAAGCTCCTTTTAAATGGCAAGCTCATACTACCAAGAAAATTCTTACAAAAGAAAAAATAAATACATCTGACTGTGAAATAAAAATAGTTATTTGGGAATAATGTTTTTCCCCACCAGTTGAAAATTTCACCCTAACTAGAAACTTTCTCAGTAAAACAAGCCGCAGACAGGAATGCAGGCCTCAGCCTCTTGTCCTAGCTGTGTGCCCAGCGTTGTTCTAGGCCCAAGTGTGTAGATACCCAGACTACAGGGGATTTCCCACCTTTCTAAGGGGGGCAGGAAGTGCCCTGAGCACCAGCAGGGGGCTGACTGCAAACTTCTCCCTTTGTCTACCCCTCCTCATGTGTCCCCAACCCCTCCAAGTCCTGTCTCTGCCACCTCAGTAAGGTCCCATCCCAGAAACTCAACCAGTGGTTTAACTCAAAGAACTTTTGTTAGCAGCTTCTGTGAAAAAGCAAGGCGTTGTTAGGGCCCATCCCACAGCCACCCCGGAATCCAGGCTCTCCATCTCGCATTGGGGAGCGCAAACACGACGCTAATAAACATACTGATGGTCACACCTACTGTGTTCACATACTGTGCTAAGCTCTTTCCTAACATGATTATATGATTTCCCTACCACTCTGTGAATGAAGTTGGATTTATCTCATTTTATAGAAAAAGAGCATGAGGCTCAGAGAGGACCCCTAATGTGGAGGAACTAGCACACAATAAATTTGACGCCAAAGACACGTGCTTAGCCACTATGCTACAGGGCCTCTCCTCCTAAGTAGGGCTATTAGGAATAAATAATCCCCAATAATCTTTTTAAAGAGTGTAGTAGAAAACATTTTGGCCGAAATAACTATCATTTATTGGACTCTCAGCATGTGCCTGACACTCACTGCTAGCAGCCTTGCCTAAATCTCTTACAACATTCCTGCAAGGTAGCTAACATGCTTCTATGTTCCGACAGTGGCTTTACAGACACGAGAGACAAGGCAAAAGCCTGAGCTTGATCCTGGAGTAAGGAGACTTTGGCAGTGCAGCTGGACTACATACAATATAAATTTGGCAGCATTCAAACAACTTACTGCTCCATTCTGTTATTTATTATTATCAGAAATAATAACTGGCATTTATTGAGCATGGAACACCATATGCTTTAGGGTTCCCATCCTGATTAGGTTTGTGGTCCCACTTTGAGGAGGTCAGCTTTCCAAAAATGTGATTCTTGTGATTTCCCAGACTGCCTGGGGCTCCGTGCATGGTGTGTGTGTGTGTGTGTGTGTGTGTGTGTGTGTGTGTGTGTGTACATGTGTGCGCATGCATATATGTCTGTGTGCGTATTTGTACATACCCGCTATGTGTCTGTCACACCGCAGGGAGCTTTTCCTCATTTAAACAGCCAATTAAAACCCACTTTGGCACTTAACGCATGTCACTGCTTCTAGGCACTCAGCTGGCTTCCCAGCAGGCCTTTAATTTGATAAAGAGCTTCTAATAACGACTAACAGAGCCCCGGTAAGTTAATTAAACCTTGTCCTTTATTTTGCTTTCAAGGTGTACCCTCCCTGTAAAAGGCCCAAGGTTTGTGCTTGCAAATGACTTTAGACAATGTTCCATGCTTCAATGAGAAAAGTATGTCTGTCATGTCCTGGCAAGTTACACTTAAAGTCTCAATTTCAGCATCATGTCAGGCTTTAACGGAGGCCAGAAGCAGATGGAAAAAACCTCTGCACCCAATTGTGTGGAAGCCAGAGTTAGCAATGGAAGATGAGTTTCCTCTGAGAGTATAATGCTGAAAGATGACCTGGCTGTCATACTGAACTCCATTTATCCCATTTCTTTAAAGTAATCTGAGAGTCCAGATGGGTTGTATAAACAGAAGAGGAGGTTCCTGGGAGTTCACTAGCTTAATGAAGCCCGTATGTTTGACTCATGTAATAAGTATTTAATCATGCTGATGAAATTCATTTAAACCTCAGCCACACACGCTGTTGCAAAGCCCTGATAATGCCCTACATCACTCGTGCTAGCCGCGCTGGAGCAAGATACGTGAAACAGAAAGTTGGTGGTGTTTCACGTGGTAAATGGACTTTGGAGGGTAGTGCAGGGGGAAAGATAATGAGCCATGAGAAGCTAACTTGTAGCTCTTTTCCTACCCCTATGTTGAGGTGCTAAAGCCTGGGCAATAACTCATGTATCCAGTCTTCTTAATTTCTGAGTGATCAGAGAAGACACATCAGTTGGGAAAGCTTTCTGCTGCAAGTAACAGCAACTCCCCAACTCAACCAACTCAAACAATCTGGAAGTTTTCTGAATGCCCATAATTAGATGTCCTAGTATAGAGTGCTGTCAGACCCAGGTAATTCAGCAGCTTAATCACATCACCGAAGACTTAAGTTCTTCCCCTGTCTCTCTTCAACAATCCATGATGTGTTCAGTTGTCCACAGGCCAGCTGCCTCCGTGACCACAAGATGGCTGCCAGTACTATGTTGCAGCAGAATGTGAATTGCCGCAGTCTATTCATGTCCAGTGGAAGGGGAGAAGGCTTTCATTCCTTTATTAATGAAGAAAACTTTTCTCAAAGTGCCCATTCCGATCCATTTTTGCTCACAAGCCGATTGCTGACCTGGGGATAGGATCACCATGATTGACTTAAACTCTTATCTAAGTGGCCGTTGGTAGTACGGGACTGGAGACAGCTCAGGCCAGTTTATAGGAGCTGAGAGTGTACATCTCTTACCAACCCCCTCCATTTAGTGACCTCATGTTGGTAGCTTGAAGCCAGCAACAATGGGCATATTTATCCCACAGGAGTTGGCAGACACTACATCCAGGGCTCTTTTCCTGAAGAGCCTGTTGATAAGCATTTACCAACACATCACAGCAACAGGGTCACCTTCCTCCAGGCTGGATGCCAGAACAAAACCGGGGTTCTTTTAGCTAGAAAGAAAAATAGGGACATGGATGCCAAATGAGCAACCAACAAGATCTGAGAAGGGTTCAGGTGCCCATTCATTTTACTAGAAAACACGGCACTTGGGGCAGCTGGGTGGCTCGGCCAGGTAAGCACCTAACTCTTGATTTCGGTTCAGGTCACGAAATCACAGTTTGTGAGTTTTTGAGCCCTGCACCAGCTCCATGAGCACGGAGCCTGCTTGGGATTCTCTCTCTCTACCCCTTCCCCACTCCCCACACATACCTGTGCACACATTCTCTCTCTAAATATTTTTTTAAATTTCTAAAAAAAAATAGAAAACATAGTACTTGGAGTCTGAATAAGATTAAAATACCTTATAAAAGTGCAGGGAAAACCCTAAGTGGCTTTCAAAATATCCTAAAAGAACCTGCTCAGGTAGGAAGCACTTGTTCTGTTGGTTGGCTTCGTATTTCTGCCAAAATTGAAAAGCTTGTCTAAGAAAGTTCCTGGTTTACGTTTGTCTGAAATGGTGCTCCACACTTAGTGTTTCACACTCAGCTAGGAGGATCAGTGAAAACCACAGTTTTCTAGAAGCTTCCCAGGTGATCAGATTCACGGGGTCTGGTGAGGGGCCCAGGAAGCTGTACTTTTAGCAGGCATTCCCTTCTACCCCTCAGTGATTCAGAGGCAACTTGTCTGAAGAGAATTTCCATAAAGCAACAGAAAGTCTTCCCCATGGTGGTCTAACTCAGAGGTTGGCCAGCTCTAGCCCACAGCTAAGAAGGAGTTTTATAGTTTTTAATGGCTTATAAATATCAAAAGAAGAATGCTGTTTTGTGATGGTAAAATAATACAAAATGCAAATTTCCGTGTCCACATCACAGTATGACTGTAACACAGTCACACATTTGTTTATGTGTTGGCTGGGGCTGCCCTCAAGCTAAAATGGCTGAGTTGAGGAGAGTTCCAGGCGAGACCATATGGCCCGCAAAGCCTAAAGTATTTACTATCTGGCCCTTTACAGAAAAAAGTTTGCCAACCCCTGCTCTGACAGATTCCATTCAGTTGAAAAGCCAATGGAATGAAAAAGACTTTCTCTATCAATTCCCTAGCAAAGGGGTTCCCAACTGGCTAAGTAGAAGCCACCAGGCCACATCAGAGCCCTGCAGCCTGGGAATCATTCTGTGATTCCATTTGCTTTGGCTCAAAGATGGCTAGCAATGGCCAGATGCCTTTCCCTTTGACTGCTAAAGGATGCTAGATGGTGTGTAAAGCAGGTGGTGGTGCTGTCTTAGTTACGTGCTCCATCTCATTCAAAACCAGTAACCACCAGGCCAGTTCCCATGGTGCCTCTGCCCTATGCACACCACTGCACTTGCCCATGGTTGAGGTCAGTGAGGAGCAGATACAAACACACATGACCAATGGCCTCTCCCCTCCTAGAACTTATACTTTAGCTTGAAAGAAAACACAGAGAACGTCCAGGCAAGGCAAAAACAGTGCTTCATTTCAAGTTGTGTAACTTTTCTCAAACAAAGTCAGAAATGTGGCCAACCATTAGCCGTCCTAAGTCAGGGCTCTGTGGAGTCAATGTCCTCGCTGAGAGAGGGACCCACAAAGGAGAGCTGCAGGCCTTCACTAGGGATTCTGGAAAGTTCCATTCAAAGAGTATTTTTTGGCAGACTGTCCCTGGTGAGTAGGACATAGGATGTGAACTCAAGGAAAAAGGAAACTTAGAAGTGGGAGCTGAACAGGGATCAGGGAAGAATGCACAAAAAAGACGATATTTGAGAAGATCTTAAAGGCGAGGTCATAGAAGCATCACACGAAAGACACAGATGCAAGCAAGTTTAGGATGACTGAGAAGAATGAAGTGTCTCTTGGTGAGGTCGGACTAGGGTGATTAGGCGGAGAAGGTAGGTCAGGTCACAGTGTAGAAGGCCCTTGATGCCAGAGTCAGAAACTGGCCTTTAATTCCATAGAAAAGGAGGAAAGTTGTTTAATGTATGTTTTGCACTTAAATATAACACATAAAAAAGGGGCACAAATCACAAGTGAATTTTCATCAAGTGAGAACATCCAGGTAACCAACAGTTCAATTTCCTGCAATACTCCAGCCTGTGGGAGGGAAGTCTCCTCATCCAGGTATATAATTAATAGTAACAATGATCATTATGACTTACATTTATATAGAATGTTATGATTTATAAAAATATTTATATGCATTAGTTAAGGCCCCAAATTATGTGATAGATACCACCATTGTCCTTGTATTACGAAGGCAGAAATCTATAAGTTCACATGAGTATTAAGTAGAAAAATTTAGACTCTTTGTACGCTCACTCCATTAATGCTGCAATCACTAAAATGATGTTGTAGATACATATTTATTTAAATAGAAACATGGTCAAAATGTAATATAGAGTTGGGGCACCTGGGTGACTTAGTCAACTGAGCATCTGACTTCAGCTCAAGTCACAAGCTCATGTTTTATGAGTTTGAGGACCACATCAGGCTCGCTGCTGTCAGTCTGTCGGTGCAGAGCCAGCTTCAGATCCTCTGTTCCTCTCTCTCTGGCCCTCCCCTGCTTGCATTCCCCCACCCCCAAATATACATTCACTATGAGGTTAAAGAAAATAGGCTATAGAAGAGCCATAGAGTATATCACCTATGGAAAATATCCTGGGGCGGTAGAATATACTAGAGCCAGACCATCAGCATTGACATTACTGGCTACAAGATTTCTATGGACTGAATATTCTGTGCCCCCAAAATTCATTCGTTGAAGCCCTAATCCTCAGTGCAATAATATTTGGAGATGGAACCTTTGGCAGGTAATTAGGGGCAGAGGAAACCATCATGGGTGGTGACTGCCTCGTGGCCCAGAGGGGCAGATGGTGTCTCTGCTTTGTCCCTGTTAGTACTCTGGGAAATTGATTGCTTTATCTGAACAGCCTAGATTTAGCTATTTGGAATTTTGATTGATTTACCTAGTGTTCCTTAAATATCTGGATTCTGATAAGCCTTGTGGAAGGAGGCAGTATAATTCACTTATTATACACATGAGCATTGGAGCCATGTGTAGAATTCTTGGCTCCCCCAGTTACTGGTATGATCTTGAATGATTATCATCACAAGAAGCTCAGTCTCCTCATCTACAGAAGCTGAAAAATAATACATTCATGACAGGTTGCAGAAAGGATTCAGTGAGATGACATAAAGTATGTAGCACAGCGCCAGATGGAAAGTAAGCCCTCCAAAGGGGTCGCATACACTACTAATCACCCACAATGTGCCGTCATCCCAAGAGCAGGGGCCCCTGAAACAAGCACAGAGGATGCTTTCCCTACAACCCAGGAGGCCTCAAAGTCCACATTTGTGCTTAGCTCAGCTGAAAGAAGAGGTACAGGTAGGCTGCACCATAGAGGCCACCAGAGATTAGAGGGATGGCAGCCACATGACACAGCCCGGCAAACTGAGAGTGGCAGCTCTGGCCCTCCCGAGACCTGACATAGCCCACAGCTGGCTGCTACATTTGGAGCCGAAACCCAATAGGCCTGGCTTATGTCAGTTTTTCGGAGCAGAATGCAGGGGGGCTGCTGTGGGTGAGAGCAGGGGTCTTGGTTCTGGATTGCCTACCCTTCCTCCCACTTGCCAGCGCAGAGTAGAGGGGAAGGGACCTAACCTCCGAGGTTGTTTGCTCTTGCTTTTAGCTTGTGATTTTCTGTAGATGCCTGCTTTTGCCCGGTAAACACCCAAGCGCCCCCTATGGGTGTGAATGAATGAAGGTTCTTTGCCAAGGAACTCTGGCTTCCAAAGCTGGCAATGCTGGGAGGTAATTCCCAACCTCCCTCCTACCCTGTCTTAGCTGTGCCACTGCCATGTCCCACACCCTGAGGACACCAATGCCCTGACGTAGCACAACAGTAATGCCAGGGCACCTAAAAACAACAAAGAGGTGAATGCCATTTTCCTGTTCCCTCTGACTTCTTAAAGCAAAGGGATGATTTTGAAAAAGCTTAAGGCCCATTCATTGTACAGCACAAAAGTGGTGGGTTCAGGGCACTAGCTGCTTGGTGACAGCGTGTAGAGGGCCGCTTTCATGACTGCTATACTTTTATGGAAGGAAACTCCAATCACCTCCATTTTCATCCCAATAAATCAAACAAAGACTGTGGGTTCTTAGAGAAGGTAAAAAGGAGGTAGGCGTAAAAGAAGAGGGGAGAGAAAAACTTGACCTCATAGGTTTGAGTTAGGCCTTCCCATAGATGGATAGTAGATCCTGGCAACCAGTGAAGCCATAGCAAGAGAATGATGGCTGGTGCTGTGGCCCAAGTGCCACACAAATAACTGACACTGCCAGCAAAATAGATAGCTATTTAGGTGGCTGCTAGTGGCTATACAGGTGGCTACTGACCAATAGTCCCCCAGCCCCTGACAGCATGTTCCATAGGGAGACAGACAAATGGAGTCTCTTCGTCATCACACTCCTAGTGCCCATGGTGGCATGAGATCCATTTGTTCTGAGACAAGGGAGCAGAAAGAAGAAAAGGAAAAAATGGCTGGCTCACTCTGGATTCATAAATCACTGGACGGGAGAGACCTTGCCTGGTGAAGTTAGTGATTCTACCTGGCATTGTCCCGATGGTGAGCCTGGGTGTCATAAATCACCATGGCTCTACCCACAAGAGCCCTGCCTACTGCCCCAGTGCAAAGATGATGGTTATTTTTCTGGCTCTGGAGCAGGTGTCTGCCAGCCCATGGACACAGGCCCATTCCGTGTGTTTTCCCTTGAGTGTGATGGGAGAGAGAGGAGAGTGGAGAGCTGTCCCTGGGAACCTGGGAACTTGGCCCAGTGGCCTGGCAGAGCTGGAATGTCCTTGGCCAGCTCTTTGTGAGCAGTCAGAGACAGTCAGAAGATGAGTCTCATGATCAGATGACTTAGGCTTGCTGGAGTATTTTCCTCAGGTTTTGGAATCATCTGAGGTCACTTGAGTGTCCTTGCTATTCTCGTTGGGTCCCTCAGAGAGGGACTCTAACTGTTTAGCTTGTGTTGAATGGTTAGCTCAGGTTGGTTTGCCCAAGAGGTAGATGTCAAAGTAGACTTTTAATAATTCACCTCATTGTTGCATCCATCAAGGAGGGGCCAGACACAAAAAGTGAGAGATCACAGATAGCAGTTGATCCCCTCCTCAGCACCCCGGCAGAGCTAAATGTATCCCTGCCCCCCGCCACCCCTGTCAGAATCACATCCCTGCTGGTACACCTGCAATGATCCTTCCATCTGGCAAACACTTCATAATGCTACAAGGTGCCATTCAAAAGTCCTGTCTTCTGGGAAGCCTTCTGTGACACCTCCCCCACCTCATACTACCAAATGCCAGAAAACCAATAAGAGCCCTTCTTTCTTTCATTTGCTTAATAAATTATTTTTAAGTCCTTACTATGTGCCAGATGCTGTCAAAAACAAGATGGATACAGTCTCTACCCCCATGGAGGTTAGTCTGTTGTAGATTTGGAGAGATAATAAAATATAAATAAATAAGATCGTCACACTTGATAAATGCTTTAAAGGAAATAAACAAGAAACTGAGAGCAAATAATAAACAATTAAAGTTGCTAAGTTACCAGAGATGGGGCAGTGGAGGAAGGTCTCTTTGAGGAAATGATATTCAGCAGAAGCTAGAAGTTGAAAAGCAGCCAATGGTGTAGAGTTCAAAGGGGACGAACTATGCAGAGAGACCAGTGAACAAGAAGGACAGAAGTTCATACAGTCAAGCTTAGATCACACAGGACCAGTAGGCCATGGAGAGAAGTAAGGTGGTCATTCCTACTCAGAGTCCTTCACTCATTTAGTATTTTACCCCATTTTGTCAGGCATTCTGTTACACTGTTCTCATTTATTTACTTCCATACCTTCCAAGCTGCATGTGAGCCTTTCAAGAGCAAGATTGTGTTTTGTTCATGATAGTATCCTGGACAGTAGACCATTCAATGCATTATGGATGGATGAGATGGGCATTGATCCCTGACCACCTGTGTAGATTTCATACCTGTCTGTTCTCTCTCCTTTCCCTTCCTTTTTCAAGGTAAGAAAGAAGCTGCAGTTGGACAAAGGAGTTGCCAAGCCAAGTAGCCAGAGTAACTGACCTAGCCTTTGTCCTGAGATAACCCTGGCACCTGAGACACAAAGTCCACAGGACTGGAACTGTTGGAGGCTCTAAGTGCCTTTCCAGCTGCTGGCAGTGCCAAGGGTTCTCAGCAAGACTGAGCACCTTTTATGGACTCATCCATGTTTTGAATGCATGCCGGAAACTCATGATGAGTTCCTGCCCATTGTTGAAGAATTGTTTCCATGTAAAAAGTCTTGTAAAAACAAATCAGGTAATGCATGCTTTGTACACAACTTTACCTGTGGCAGGAAGCACCAATAATACGTTCACTTTTGTATATCAGTTTAACACACATTTCTATGCCAGGCCCTCCCTTCAGAGAGCTTACAGTCTGGTTAGAAATAAACAGACTTGTAAATAAGTAAGTGCTAGAAAGTATTTTCATTGCTGTGCTGTGGGGTATTAGCTCAGTTTACAGATGAGGCGATCAAGTGTACCTGGGGAGGAAAGGGAGAGGAGGGGACACTGGAAAGGTTTCCATTTGGGAGGAAGTGAGTATATTCTGATCAGGCAGATGAGAAAGGTCTTTCAGGTAGAGGGGGCAAGGTAAGCAAGGAGGGGAAAAGGTTAGAAAGGGTATATTGCATTAGCTGTATGTGTATTTGGCAAGGCTCAATGTTGGAGGCTGGGGAGAGTAGAGGGGGTGGGGCAGGTTATAGAGATTTGTGTGCTGCTCTAAGGGCTTAGACTTAATCCTGTTGGCACAGGGAGCCTATGAAGAGCATTAAGTAGGACAGAGGGTATAGAGGTCATATTTACCCTAGGGAAAGAATGCTGGGGTGGCTGTGAGGAGACTACAGGAGAGGAGACCAACCCAGGAAGCCAGGAAATCAGTCCAGGCACAAGTGAGAGCTGTCACTGGGTAGAAGCCGAGGGCTGAGGGCTGCCTGGGTGGCTCAGTCAGTTGAACATTCAACTCTTGATTTTAGCTCAGGTCATGATCCCAGGATTGTGAGATAGAGCCCTGTGCTGGGCTCCATGCTGGGTGTGGAACCTGCTTGGGATTCTGAAGGTGTGAAGGAGTTGGAACCCATAAAAAGCTGCTTTGCATGGAAAAGGGATTTCACTCTCAGCTTTCCCCTGAAGGTGGATGGTAGTAGCAGACTAGAGGGGAGTAGATTTGGCAGGAAATTCATCCCATTTTGAACAACTTGAGCTTGACATATTCAGTTCCAGACATATACCTGAGCACCTGGGCCCCCACCCTGAGCTTCTTACCCTGAGAGCCCCATTCCAGCCCTTCTGGGGTCACATTGCTTTCCATGAAGCAATGACAAGTCTGTGGGACCAAGGGGACATGCCCATCTAGATGCAGCAACACCTCCTTCTAGACCTTGACTAGGGTAATTATAACCCGAGAATTCTCTGCCCAAATGGCCCCAATCTGTGGCCTCTTCCCAGGTCTGGGCTTACAATGGTGGCTGATTTGCAAACTTTGGTCCCAGATAGTGGCCAAGGAGCAACTGTTTGGTAGAGTGAAAAGACGGAGCTTGATTGTGAGTTCTTCACATGTATACCTGTGTGTAAGGCCTCTTGGGGTCTGGGACAGGAGAAGGGTTTGGAAGAAAAAGAGTCTCCATTTGTCTCCCACAAATATTAGGGACAGACCTAGGGACAGACCTAGGACGGAAAATAGGATTATTTTCTTGGTCCAGAAATTGCTTTATAGACTAGTTAGAATACTTCCAACCCCCGTTCCCCGCAATAAGTTGGTCTGACTCAGTTTCCAGACCACTCACCATCTTGGTAACCTCTTTTGAACTGCCTCTGTTCTGTAGAACTAGAAATTCAGGTCACTGCTGCATAAACTCTATAGTCAGGGCCAACCGTGGAGTTTGGATTCAGTTACACACAACCACTCCCCCGAAACACTGAGGGAAGCAGAGGTGACTCAGGACTTAGGTTGTTGGTGAGAGACAGAGTGGCTGCCTGGGGAAGGGTTTGGAGCTATGCAGCTGTAATTCAGAGAAGGGATGATGAGCAAAGAGCCAAGAGGAAGACAGGCTGAGTGCGTGCATCTCCTAGGGCTCCAGGAAAGAAGAGACACACAAAACCCAAAGGGAGGGCCCACTTCACTTTCAAGCCCAAGGTGCTAACCCAGACTCCTCTGCAAAGTCTTCCTTTCGTCTCTTTCACAAAAACTCGTGGGCCCCCCTCTCCCTTTCCCTCTGCTCTGATTACAACACAGCGCCTTCTGCAAAGCAATAGCCATCTGGGTTATCGTCTCTGTCTGGCCATCTCTTCCACTCGTCGTCTTTGATAATCTCATCTGGAAACATGTCCTTTTCCATTTGTCTCTTAATGGCTTCCCCCTCCACAAATTTCCCTCTCTTCCTCACTCTTTCTCTCTCCTGATTATTGTTACTTTATAGAACACTGGGGGAAAGATTGCCTTAAAAAAAATGCGCTGTAAAGTAAACGCATATGGCTGCATCTCTGAATTGTCCAGATCTACACCAGCTGTGCAAGTTCAGGTCCACCTGTTCCTTGTGCACAGCACAGCACAGCAGCCTCATGATGGGGGTACTGGCTTAAGAACTGCTCTGTTAACGTCAGGAGCTTCTTGTGCTTGGTTAACCTTGGATCGCTGTGATTAATCAGCCCACAGCCTCGGCAGATCATCCAAACCTAGTTTCCTGGCCAGGCAAACGGGAGCACAGCTCCAGCCCGAGCAGGGAGCAGATAATAGTTCCAGGCCATCCCAGTGTGCCTGACACCAGCGTCCCCATCCCTGTGGTGTTTCATAAGCCCCGACGGCCCCTCACCATGGCTTTGGGGGGAGAGGGGGCTCCTCTCACTTTACCATCCCATTGCCTTCCCTGGAAATGAACACTCTCCCTACTCTGATCTTGTCTCAGATAAAGGAGGGGAAATGACTGCCTGTATCAAAAAAAGGTCAAGTCTGGCCTTAAAGTGTACACAGTCGGCCTTGTTCCGCAAGCGTCCTTTGCAGTTCCTTTTAATTAGCTTGTGTTGTGTTCCCCTCAGGTAGGGAGAGCCCAGGGTCGCTCTGTCAACAGCTCTATCTATAGCAGGAGCCCGGGCAGGCCCAGCCTTCACCCCAGCCTCTCCGCTTGCACAGTGCCCGCTGACCCTGCGGCTCAGCTGTGAGAATCAATCATCTCCTTCCAGAACTCATCATTCAGCAGCTGCAGGGCCTCAGCTATTTTTATCGCCCCAGGAAGCCGGTGGCCAAGGACGTGCTGGGCTACCTTTGCGGGAGGTGTTGCTGTAGAAAGCTACGGGTTGTCAGGGCAGCTGATCCTCTGCCTCAAGGTTAAATCCAAAGTGCCTGACCTGGAACAGGAGAGGACTTGATCTTCTTCCACTCTGCAACAGTGAAAGTGCCCCTGAGGCTTCCGCTGGGGAAGCAGATGTCCCAAGTAGGGAACGAGCCCAGGGACACTGTGGAAGGGGGGTGGGGGTGGGGGGTGGGGAGGAAAGGAGGGTAGACAAGTGTGTGCATGTGCCTGGGCTTCTCTTACCCAAACAGGGAGATCAGAAATCATAACATCCAGGGCAGCTGGCCTCAACCATCGCACCGTTCCAGCCAGGGAACACCCATCTCACTGCATTCCCATCAACAACCGACACTTACAGGGCACTTTCTACGTTCTGGGCCCAGATGGGGTCTGGGGGTCCAGGGTCTGCCCTGGACTGGTCCAGAGACGGGAAAGGCCTATCAAACAGAACATCACCAACCCCCCTCCCCGAGAGCCCCTTACTGTCCAGTCTGCCCATCACCCCAGTTCCTTTGCCCAGCCTGAGATTATAACTCTCTTCCTGCTTTGTTCCCAAGGGAGGAACCAGTGCAGTGTAAGAGCAGGTGACGCAAAGCATTTTATATTTGTAAAGGTTCACCCGATACTCTAAACAAGCTCCTTCAGCATAATCCTCTGAGGTAAGTCAGTATTTTTAGTCTGCTTAAAAATAGTCTGAACAGCCAGAGTCTCAGCTGCTGGTGCACATGTGTGCTTTGCTCACAAAGTGGGAAAAGCAGAAACTCACCAGTGTCCCGACAGAGTGAAGGGTGGCAGTCTCAGATTCCCTAGATGTCTTCCATCTCCACAAAGGAAAGAAAGGGATCTAGAAAGGAAAGAAGAGCTCTGAGGCTCTGTTTGTGTGCACTCCTGATACCTTTGGGGAGGGAGAAAGCAGACTGAAGGGACTGGATGATGGAAAAGCTGAAGCCCTGATCCCCTCCAGCCTCCAACGAGGGAGAGAGAAATGAGTTTGGTGATACCAGAGACCCAGTTCCCTATTGAATGGGGGGAAGGCTGCTGTACGCAAAGCCACCCTGGTCTGTTGAGGAACAGCTGGAGGGCATGGCTGGGGCAGCATATCCAAGGAAGAATGAGAGATACCCTAGGGAGGGGCACCTGGGTGGCTCAGTCAATTAAGCCGTGAACCCTTGATTTTGACTCATGATCTCACAGTTTGTGGGACTGAACCCTGTGTCAGGCTCTGTGCTGGCAGTGCGGAGCCTGCTTGGGATTCTCTCTCTCCCTCTCTTTCTGCCCCTCCCCCCCTTTCTCAAAATAAATAAATCAATTTAAAAAAGATACCCTATGGAATGTTATGTCTCCAAGAACAGGAGGCAGCGTGTGAGGACCTGTGTGCTTACATGAGTCACTGGGCATCCTTGCCTGAGCGGGGCAGCAGAGGTCCTGAGAGGTTTGTAGACTACCCCAGGGCTCAGAAGTCCAGCCAGGCAAGCACTCCCCCAGTGCCCCAGGCTCTCTGTGGCTGTAACTAACCAGGGCCTTTACTGCCCTGAAATAGTCTTTCCCAGAGCCAATGCCAAATTAGCCAATCATTTAAAGAATAAAGTCACTTGATACTCTTCATTTACAGTTGTGTGCAAATTGACATAACCTTTCTGGAGGACAATTTGGCAATTAGTATTGGACTTTAAAAATATTCACATCCCTTAAGCTAATCATTTCTGCTTTATAAATTTCCCTAAAGCAAAGAATGCCCAGCAACAGTGAAATGACCTTTATTGTTCATTACTGAAGAGCAAAACAAGCAGTGGTGCATCTATTTAATAATGATACATCTTAATGATATGGGCAAGTGCTAAAAATATAATACTTGAGTTTAAAAGGCAGGATGGAGACTGTAGAGAGTATGATCTCACCATTTTTATTACTATAACAGTTGCTATAAGAAGAAAGGTCCTTGTTTAAGTAAATTTCTTTATAAGCCCCTTGTTTTAGAAGGGAGACCTTGGGGGTGGGTATTGAACAGGTGCAAAGCAACAGAGGAGCTCTGGGGTGTCTGGAGATGACTGTGGGGAGAAAGGGGCACTGAACCAGAGGAGGAGCAAGGATTGATTCTGAGACTTCTCAGAGAAAAGCAGCCAGAAATATTTTACACCGGGAGGCTGCTTACAAGGCACACAGATGTCTGATGTTCCATTTGAAGATGCCACTGTGCCCACAATCAAGACATCAACTCTATGTCTACCTGAAATTTCAAGAAAGTCCACTCCATTGGTAGATGAGTGGACATTTGGGGTAGAAATCCAGAGAAAGACTTACTGTGCATCTAAGGTTGTGAAATGCAGAACAACACAATTAAAATGTCTGTAGAGGGGCCCCTGAGTGGCTCAATCAATTAAGCGTCTGACTCTTAACTTTGAGCTAAGGTCATGATCTCATGGTCGTGAGATTGAGCCCCATGTTGGACTTTGTGCTGGGCATAAAGTCTGCCTGAGATTCTCTCTCCATTTCCCCTCTGCTCCTCCCTAGCTTGATTTTTGAATGAATGAACAAATGAATATCAAATGTCTGTGGAAATAGATGCTTTCAGGCAGAGTTCATCCAGAAGACGTAACACTCTCTGGAATTTCCAGAAACACAGGGAAGGGCTTTGGACTTCTGGAATATATGCCACAGGGCTGAGGCTTTCCAGGAGTACAAGATGCTGGGAAATCTTGCTAATATCACACTTGCACAGTTTCATGTACACACACATGCACGCGCCCACAGGACTGAAAGAAGCAGTTCCAGGATTTCAACAGTAGCTACTTGGGCAGTGGGTTTGTGACAGTATCTATTTTCCTTTTTATACAGCTTAGAAATTTCTAACTCATATATAATAAACATACTTTTTATAATTTTTCAAAAACCAATAAATGCTAACAAAAAGCACAGTCATTCCATGTGGCCTTTGGTGTGTTTGGGTTTTTCTGTAGGTTGATGAGAAGCCTGGTGGCCCAGATCCTGTCATATATGCTGACTCTTCATGTAACCCAGGATAGCACTGGGGGCAGAGGCCTTGCCCACACAGTTAAAACTAAAGGCCACATGAAACCCCCATGCTGGAACTCTGGGACATACCTTACATACTCTGGTGTCTTCTGCAGCCCAGAGGATCCTACACAATGGGTATATGAAAAGGAACCTATTTCCCTGCAAACTGAGGCACAATTACATTTGGAAGGACAGATCAACCCCTGACTCCTAGTTTCTCAGCTTTCCTTTGACCTCTGTCTATATGTGTCTCCTAAAAACGTGCAAGTAAAATATCATTCCAAACTGATTTGTATCTTTGAATAAATTTCCTTTCCTTATGATAAAGCAAAAGCCTATATGTCTGGATTTTTTCTCTTTTCTCTGTTCTTCCATTGAAGAAAAATTCTGCATATAGTAAATACAGATGAAAAGACAACCAACACATTTCACTGAACTAGAACAAATAACATTAAAATTGGTATGGAAACACAAAGAACCCTGAGTAGTCAAAACAGTCTCAAGAAAGAACAAAGCTGGTATCACAATTCCATATTTCAAGATATACTACAAAGCTATCGTCATCAAAACAGTATGGTACTGGTACAAAAAGTAGACCCATAAATCAATGGGACAGACTAGAGAGCCCAGAAATAAACCCATGCTTACATGGCCAATCTACAACAAAAGAAGCAAGTATATTCAATGGGGAAAAGACCATCTCTTTAATAAATGGTGCTGGGAAAACTGGACAGCTACATGCCAAAGAATAAAACTGGACCACTTTCTTACACCATACACAAAAATAAGTTCAAAATGGATTAAAGATCTAAATGTGAGACCTGAAATCATAAACCTTGTAGAAGAAAACATAGGCAGTAATTTCCTTGACACTGGCCTTCACAACATTTTTAAATGTTTGTTTATTTTTGAGAGAGTGTGAGCATATGAGCAGGAGGGGGCAGAGAGAGAGAGAGAGAGAGAGAGAGTGAGAGAGAATCTTATGCTCTGTCAGAACAGAGCCCAACGCAGGACTTGAGCTCACAAACCATCAGATTATGACCTGAATCAATGTCAGATGCTTAACCCACTGAGCCACCCACACAGTCATGACATTTTTTTCTAGATGTCTCCTCTGGCAAGGGAAACAAAAACAAAAATAAACTCTTGGGACTACACTAAAAAGGCCTTTGCGCAACAAAGGAAACTGTCAACAAAATACAAAGGCAACCCACTGAAAGAAGATATTTGTAAATTATATATCTGATAAAGGGTTAAATCCAAGATACATAAAGAACTTACACAAAACCAAAAAAAGAAAACATAAAATGATCCAATTAAAAATAGGTAGAGGACATAGACATTATTCTGAAGACAACACACAGATGGCCAACAGACACATGAACAGATGCTCGGTATCACTCATCGTGAGGGAAATGCAAATCAAACCACAGTGAGATATGACCTTACAACTGTCAGAATGGCTAGAATCAAAAAGACGGGAAACAACAACTATTGGTCAGAAGTGGAGAGAAAGGAATCCTCACACACTGTATACTACGGCAGCCACTGTGGAAGAGAATATAGAATGTGGAAAAAACATTAAAAATAGAAGTACCATGTGATCCAATAATTTCTTTGGGTATGTACCCAAAGAAAGTGAAAACACCAATTTGAAAACATATATGCACCTCTGTTTATGGCAGCATTATTTAGAATAGCCATAGGTCCATCCTCGATAGATGAGTGGATAAAGAAGATCCACTGGGGTGGGTGTCTGTGCTTGTGTACATATTCCATATAAGTACATGAAACTGAATATTAGTCAACCATAAACAAGAATGGGATTTTGCCATTTATGATAACATGGATTCTGCTAAATGAAATAATACATAAAATAAATCATATAGGGAAAGACAAATACCATATGATTATATGTGGAATCTAAAAAACAAAACAAATGAATAAACAGACAAAAAGCAGATTCAGAGGTGCCAGGGTGGCTCAGTCAGTTAAGCATCTGACTTTGGCTCTGGTCTTGATCTTGAGGCTCGTGAATTTGAGCCCCATGTCAGGCTCTGTGCTGACAGCTCAGAGCCTGGAGCCTGCTGCAGATTCTGTGTCTCTCTCTCTCTCTGACCCTGCTCTGCTCACACTCTGTCTCTCTCTCTCTCTCTCTCAAGAATAAATAAACTTAAAAAAAAAAAGGCAGGATCAGACCCACAAATACAGAGAACAAATTGATGGTTGCCAGAGGGGAGGAGGATGAACAAAATAGGTGAAGAGGAATGGGAGATACAGACTTGCAGTTATGGAATGAATAAATCATGGGGATAGAAGGTGCAACCTAGGAAATACAGTCACTGGTGTTATAACAGTTTTGTATTATCACACTGGTGGTGAGCATAGCATAATGTATAAACTTGTAGAATTACCATGTTGTACACCTGAAGCTAATGTAACATTGTGTGTTAACTACACTTCAATTAAAAAAAAAGACAATCAATCCATATCAACCCATATGCCCACTGCACCTTTGGATGGACAAGGCAAATATTTCTTAGATGATAATATATACTATCACACTTAGAACTTTTCTACTATTGCCTTTGTGGAGATCTGAAAATATTTCATTGCCCAGCCATTAATTCTCAAACCATTTTGAGGAAAAAGAGAGGAAACTGGAAAAAATTATTTGCCATATCCTTTTTCTAGTTGGTGCCCTCAAACTTTTTTTGACTATGAACAACTTAGGCTTGGCGGAAGACCCCATAGCCTATGATCTTCTGCCTGTTCCCTCTTTCCGGAAGAAAACAGACAAAACTCAGGAGTAAAAACAAACTTAGAGGAACAAGAATATTTTTATTCACTTTATAAAAACATTATAAACATACCAACATGATTTTATATTAAATTTCTATTATATGTAATGCCTATTTCTCTTGTGTATTTTAGAAAAATTTAAAAAATTTTTATGTTGCATTATATTTTATAATATGAAACAATGTTTTCTTCAAAAGTTTAGTAATGCTTAATAATTCTTAGTGGCCTTCAAATAAATAACCTTTGGTAGCCCATAGTGATGAAAGTTTGTAGAACCAGGCATCACTTGCATGGGAGAAACTGGCATTTGGAATTTCATAACCCTCTCTCACCCATTCCATTAGTCTTGGACCATAACTCAAGAATTTTTTTCCGGGGAGACAACAATGTAGGCATTTTGAGCATAGACCATTTTGGTTAAGAAATGGATCCTAAGCATAGTGGTGCTCATAGTGGTAGAAAATAGACGTTCTAATCACAAATTTCCCCTTCAAATCTTCTAAGGAATGATCTCTTTCCAGACCTTCAAGTGCTTTTTCCCAACCAAGGACCTTGTGGTGGTGGAGTGAAAAGAAGTAGAGATCCCTCCCCAGACAGTGAAAATAGAAAATTTGCCAGCTTCTTCCTCAAACGCCCAAGAGGATTTTCTCCTGGGGTTTTTTTAGTTAGGATATTGAGCACTCAGAAGAAAGGCACGGGAAAACAGAGGAGTGGAGTTTAAACAAAGACCAAGTCATGTTTACTAAAAGGCCTGAGTAGAGGGAAAAAAAAGACAAATGAAAGCAATAGGTGGAGGCTCTGAGGCCCCTTCTCATTATGACAAGGCCAATGTCAGGGAGCAATCAGACCTCTTAGTCCTTGAATGATGAAAATCGATCCCCAGGGTCCATGGACATCCATAGGACAGGGAAGGAAGTTACATAAGAGCTTCAATCCACAAGGGCCTGGCAAAGTCCTACTTTCTTTCTTTCCTTTTCTTCTAGAATTCAGTTTGAGTGCACATTTCTCTTGGATTCAATGGAATCCCAGGCTTCTAAGAAATAAGTTTCAGAGAGGGCTCCCTAACCATTGTTAACTATAAATAACCCCCCGGGGAGAGGACCTCCTTTCTCTCATACTTCCCCAGAACTTGGGAGTTATTTAACAATACCAGATTCTATCATCTATAAGGTAAGTCTCAGAGCTGCATTACCTCTCTCTGTTTTTACAGATCAGAGCACTAAGGCTCAGAGAAGTTGTGAAATGAGGGATGCACAGGTAACAAGTGGCAAAGAGAAGCCAACATCCAGGTCGGATTCCAGAGCCTGGAGCCTGGACTCATCCTTCTGCTGAGTGAATGCCTACAGCTGAATTATCAAGCACAGTGTTTGGATATCTTTGGGGATGTGGAAAGGATGGTGGCAAAGCCTGATATGGAGGACCTGGAGGAAGCAGTGGGACAGGAAAGAACATGAGCCATCATAAAAGACTGTGTTCAATAAGCAAATAAATGACAGTCACCCTCTATGGCTTCATCTCTAGGCTACCGGCTAGGGAGAGCACTGAAGCCCCAGAAGAGAGGGACCTTAGCCACATTAGCATGGGCACACCAATGAGGTCAGAGGGCAGATAAAGGGGGTAGTAACCATGGGGGTAAGCAGAGGGAATCTTAGGAGTCAGCTTGGGGAGTAGGGGCAGACCCAGTGGAGGGCACATGTCCCCAGTAAGGAAATGGATGAGGGCAGAGTTAGCATTAGGCATGTACATTTCAGAGGACCTAAGGCTGTTATCTTAACAATTTATCTTGACAATTTAGGCATCATGTGACCTTTGTGTCATGGCAAGGCACAGGTATCTTTCCTTAAGTGAAAAAAAAATGACCTGGAGGTTGACTTCGAAGGGCTGGTTTTATTTTTACTGCAAAAGTATAAATATCAGAAAAAAATACAAAATTAAATAAACACAACGAGCCTCTGATGCAACTCAACACACAAGAACACGAAGCTTCCCAGCACAAGGTCAGCTGCATCTCCCTCCCAGGCATTTCAGTCCCTGAAATAGCTCAGTCAGGGTACACTTCGCCCCCAACCCTCTTGCCCATCTCCAGGTGCTCTTTGCTGCACACTGTGCTGCCCATCCAGGGCCTGTCATACATCCTCCAGAGGCCCCTCCTGGCCCCTCAAGGAAGTACCCTGGCAGAGAACATGGTATTTCCAAAGTTGCATATCATTCTGGCTTTTGATGTCTTCCATCATAGCTAAGTAGTTATTTTTGTGAAATTAAACAATCTGGTGA
The DNA here is from genome assembly GCF_006229205.1 of Suricata suricatta. Taxonomy (NCBI): domain Eukaryota; kingdom Metazoa; phylum Chordata; class Mammalia; order Carnivora; family Herpestidae; genus Suricata; species Suricata suricatta. The sequence continues at coordinate 37,835,267 of NC_043708.1, forward strand.
TTCTCTCCTCACTTTTCATAAATTCTACAAGGAGTGGGCATTGTCCTTGTGCTCTGAAACCTCTGTGAACTTGGTCTGGTCTTGCCGCACGCAAATGGAAATGCCTAGATGGAACTGAGGCTGACGGAAAGGGTTTGGCCAAGTCCCAAAGAAAATAAAATGATTCTACCCCAAGGAGGCAGACAGTCCTGATTCCGGGCACACGAGGTAAACGCGAATGGAAATCCAACTGTTGCAGAGAGTGATTGCTCAGATGGAGCAAATGTGCTGTGAAATCAGCCCTTGGAAAATCATCTGGAGTTCATCTTAGTGAAATCCAAAAACAATAACTGACTCCCCAGCCGCCCCAGAGGGAGCCTCAGGAGCTCCCCTCGTCAGAAGCCCGGAAAGCCTCGGCAGGAGACAGGCCCTGGGTCTCCGACTCTGCCCTTGTTTATTTACAAACCTGCTTTCCTTTCCCACCTCAGGTCATCCCTCAGCTTTGCCCCCTGGGGAGCCCAGGGCATCCATCATGCCTCTCACAGGGCAGGCGCAGAGGCACACATGAAAGAGAAAAACCGTTAACTCCACAGCTGCCTCACCAGCCCACGGCCCAGGCAGAGTTCCTGCTCACAGTGGGAGGATGGGCAGACCTAATACTTTCCTCTGGGCCGTTGCAAAGTCAGAGGGAGAGGTGAATCAGGAGGTAGTTCTTGAGGTTCCCTAGAAAATGACCCTTTGGGATGGGCTTTGCCTGTTGAGGTGCACATTCTAAAATGTCAGAGAGGCCACTCTGGTCGCTGGGGCCTAGTTCCTTCTTGGGAGGTGGCCTGAGCTCATCCACATTCCCAGAAGCACCAGTCGTCAGCCCAGGAAATTTGCTTCGCCACCAGCTGGAAGAGTGAGGAGGTGTCCCAGCACAGTGACTGTGACTGCTTCCACAGATAATCTGTTGTCTTGTGATGGGCAGGTTTTGAATATCCCAAATGACAGAGTGAAATGGGTGACTTTCTAGAGGACTGATGGCTCCTGTCCCAAAACCTCACATCTGTCCTTGACACCCTCCCAGAGTCTGGAGCCAGCCCACTCTCACTCTGGGTCTGTGATCTCACTTGGAAAACTCAGATGGTCGGGCTAAAGCAAAGTAGTTGGAGGGAGTCATGGGAAGGAATGGGAGAATGTTTGTAAGCCGCTTAGCAGATGAAAGTGACAACGTGTCAAATTTTCCAAGCTGGTTTCCAAAGCATTCTGTTGATGGGTCTTCCAGAAGCCCATCTCTTAACAACCTGAAAGAGGTCTGATTCCTGACTTTCTCTGCCACAACGTACAAGATGATGACATTCATACAGGCAACACACTCGCATGGCCCAAGCCACACTTGTGCCCGATTCCCAGCACGATGGCTGTCCTCCACCCTTCCTCTCCCACCCACGACCGCAAATCAGGATGGAAGGGAGTAGAAGGGCATGGCTACAGGCGTAATCTAGAAACCACTCTAGTTACGAAAAATAAATTAGTGAACAAATCACTCAAAAACTTTACTAGAAGGAACAAATGACTGTTGTCTAAGTGCAGTCTTGTTGGGACCATGATTGAAAAGGAGAGTTGGAGCAGCTTGGAGTTTCTTGAGGGGGTCTGACCCCTGAGCAGCAGGCCAAGCTGCCCTAATGTCAGAGTCTGCTGTTAGGTATTTACCATCATCCCAGGCCAGAGTCCCCAGCTTTCAGAAAATGGCCCCTGGGCTGGTGTCATGCACCACACGGTGCCTCCCTGTTACAGACTGATGACCTCGGAGTCTGGGGTAACTAAAGTGTAATTACATCATCAAGATGATCATACGATCTTGTGGTCCGGAAGATGACACCAGGCTCCTGGGCCATGGACGAGACATGAAACTGAGGAAGGAGGCCTGGCGGGGGGCCTTAGAAGAAAACGAGGTGGTGGGGGATGTCTATGAGAATTCCCAAGACATGGGGTGAAGGATTCTCTCAGCATTTAGAGTCTGCTTTCTTTGTTCCACTTCTTAGGCCTCTGGCAAGGTAATAGCTTCTTTCCTTTTCCTTCCTGCCTCCAACAAAGAATGCAGCTGAAAATATGTATGTCAGGGCTTTAAATCAAACCAGCAGCTTGCCACACCAGACACCACTGAGCTCTGCTCCTCTCACAGAGGCCAGAGGTCATTGGACGAACTGGCACTTGGGAGGTTGCTGTTGGCCTAGAGGCAGGTCAGAGTTCTTTCAAGCTGATTGGGTATTTGGATGTGCCTGAAACCAATATGGAGATTCCCCAGAATGTCCATCTGAGTCATAGCAACGGCACCAGATAGACAACTGGGAGCTACGGGCATCAGGAAGGACTGTGAAGTGTCTCATCCCTTTTGATAAGGGATATTGAGTTGACAAGAGCCATCCAAAGGCTTAGCTCATTTAATTTGCAGTATCTGGGGCCTGGCCTTCACTGACTGACCTTGGGCAAGGATGTCAGTGTTTTCATCTTATTTTCATTCTCATTCATTCCACAGACAGTTGAGTGTCATGCACACCACAGACTGTCAGGCTTTCACAGAGCTGCTCACCTGCTAGAGGCAGACAAGAAACAAATGTAGAAACATCCAACTCGCCCCAGGATCGTGAGGAATTTCATCCTTTTGGTCTCTCCAGACCCTAGAACACCTGGCACATAACAAGCACTCAAGAAATGAGCATGTTGATAACCGTGGAAAGAGCATCTGAGCTCTAAGTGTTAAGGCCAGAATACAAGTGTGTGGAGACAGAGAGGGGCCAGGGAATGGCCAGCAAGGTATGGCAAGCGCAGTGGATTGCAAAGCGTAAGCAGCAGAAACTGTTTATTTCACAATTCTCAAGGCTGGGAGTCCAAGGGGAGGCATCGGCAGGGGTGCTCCCTTCTGAGGGCTCAGAGGGAAATCTGCAGCAGGCCTCTCTCTTTGGTGTGTAGACAGCCAGTTGCCCCTATGTCTCTTCACAACGTAGGAATTGGGGAGTGGATGCAGTTCAACCCACAAGTGTTTAATCAACGTTAGCTGTCAGTAAAGTAAAAAACAAGGAAAAAGCAGACACAAAATAAAAAAAAAAAACCATTCATAATAAAGTCAAAGTTTTTGTTTCATTTGCTCAAAATCTTCCAGTAGCTCCATGTAACCCAAGATGTGACGGCCAAGTCTCTCAGCCTGGTGGTCGAGGTCTTCCATGAGACCTTGTTTTCCAGCCTTCGCTCCCTGTCTAGGCAATGTTTCCCCGGTGCCTCTGCTCCAGAGGTTCTCCCACAGAAAGCTCTTGTTTTCTCTTCTCTGCTTCCCCAACTCCAGCCCCTCCTCAGAAGCCCAGCTACAGGCGATTTCTTAATATGGCTCACTGGTCCGCATCCCAACACACTCAAGGGGACTCTCAAGAATAAAGGGACAGTTTGAGGTATAAAGAGGCAAAGGGAAACCAAAAAGGGACCCAGGGACCAAGCATTAGCAGCAAGCCACATCATCCTGTGCTTTACAGGAGCTGTGGCTTTAGAGGAACCAGCCAAACCAGAATTGTAACAAGATAGAGAGGAAGCAAGGGGAATAAATCCCAGGCCTAACTTTCCTTTTGCCCTCCCAACCCCTGCCTGTGGCTCTACGGGCAAGCCCACCAGGAAGTTGGGGGAAAGGGGCCAGTCAATGTGGTCTACAGCCGTCTGTCCCAGGGCACCCAGTAGGGAAAAGAGAGGCTCTGGGCATGAACAGGAGGCAGACAGAATCATCAGCACACAACCTGCCTCTGTTTATCTTGCCCTCCTTGGAACCCACAGGGCATTTTTCATCTGGATCTTGTATATGACCTGTAGCCAAACCTAGCCACCCTGGCTGGTGATCTCACTTTCCAAGTGTGTGGCTGTCACTATGGCTAGAGTGTAAGCCCCAAGGCAGAGAGCGTGTCAGACGCTTCCTCTGTACCCGCCCCCTGTAGGGCTGAGCACAAAGCTGGGCTTGTAGTACGTGCTTAGTAAATCAGAGCTGAATACAAGCAGGGTTTTAGAGATGAAGTGTGGGTGGGATCCGCACAAATACATATTGAAAAATCACCGACTCTGGAAGAACAATTGTCAGGCCCATTTCCTGCTGCAGATGGAGCCAGGAGACGCTCAGGGGTTGGCCGCCTGACAGCTGAGGAGCAGCCAGGGAATTTAGCAGGAGACAGAGAAAATGAGCCCTGCGGGTCTGGCCCGGCCCCATCAAAAGCAGACTCAGGGCAGAGTCTCTCTTCCCAGAGTCAGGGGCCAAGGTGGGGTGGGTGCTGGCTCCGTTTGCTCAGGTCTGCTCTGAGCCAGAGTGTGGGGGAATTAGGGAGGAGGCAGCATCATTTTGGAAGCTGATGGCTCAGCCTGAGGCCAGGGAGAGCTTGAAGGCACAGAAACTGTCCCCTGAGAGCACAAATGTGTCAATTGTGGCATATGCCATACTATCCCAGCCCCTCCTCCCGTTGAAGCTGTCCACCCTTGACCTAGGCTGGGTTGAGATGAGGGGTAGTCACTGAAAGGACTAGCAGTGGGCACCTGCCTCGAAGACAAACTGTCCATAGGCTAGTCATTGACATGTGTGATGGACACTGTGGTCATCACCTTAAAATCCTTTCTACCGCACAGGGCCTTCCTGGTCATTCCATTTCCTTTTCCAAGGAATGTGCATGGGACTCAATTCTAGCCAATGAAATGTATAGGAAAGTCTGCTGGGGAACATGTAGGAGAAAGAAAAAAAGACAATCTCCCCAGTTCTCTGTATGCCATGTAGCAATGTGATGCTAACAGAGGCGGCGCCATCTTGCTCCAGCCAGAAGTTAAACCACCACTGAAGCTACTAACACAGAGGTGACAAGAACTTCTGTCTCTGAGGAGATAACTGAGCCCCTAAAACAGCTAGTCTTCGCACTTACAATTCCAGTATTCCAGTTGCTGGAATTGTTCCTGAGGCAGTAAAAGCCATTATTTGAGTCAGCTTTCCTGGGATTTCTGTTACTTACAGCCAAGAGCACCCTATTTGATATGACCTGACAGACAGTCCGCGAAGCTGGATAAACTATCCCCGTCCGGGATGAGAGCAGAGCAAGTAGCCGACCTGTGGTTCAGGAGAGAACGGTCATGGGTTCACAAGCTTTTGATAGTGAGGTGTTTATCATCTATAATCATTGAAACTTACAAGTAGAATATCAAATCTGTGACACCATGTTTCTTTTGAAAATAAATTTGCTTATATAAAAATGTGAGTGATTTTAAAGGAGAACATTAGGTAAAGTAGAAATGGTACAAAGTGAAATATGGTATATGGAATGCAACTCTGAAATGTTGGTAAATTAGATCAGAGGCCACTGAGGAATTAGCCAGAAAGGAGTGAAAGAGGGGAAATGGTATCTGCATGGCTCAGTCAGTTGAGCATCTGACTTTGGCTCAGGTCATGATCTCGCCATTCCTGAGTTCGAGCCCTGCACGGGGCTCTGTGCCGACAGCTCAGAGCCTGGAACCTGCTTCACATTCTGTGTCTTCCTTTCTATCTCTGCACCTTCCCCACTCATGCCCTGTCTTGTGCTTGCTCACTCTCTCTCAAAAATAAATAAACATTAAAAAAAAAAAAGGAGTGAGAGGGGAGCAGAAACACCAAGATGAGGATCCAGTTAACTCAACAACTCCCCACTAAGTACATTTACGTGCCAGGCCTGGGTCAAGATGCAGCAAAGAACAAGACTATCATTCACAAGCTGACTTCAGCCTAGTGTGGAGATAGACATGATAACTTCCTACCATACAATTAGAGTACCAGTAACTTCTGGAAGAGAGACAAAGGAGTGTTAAGAGTGTGTGTAAAGAAAAACCTGACTTCACTTGGAGGGAATAGAAAGGCCAGAGAAAGATGGAGAAAGGAAAAACTCATCAGAGTTACCACTCCCTGCAGCCCAGCTCAGAGCCATGAGTATCCTTAAAATACATTTTTTCTTTAGGGGGTTGTTATGGGCTGAACTGTGACCCTTCAAAACTACATTGAAGTCCGCTTAGGGTGTGGCCATATCTGGAGAGATGTTTCAGGGATAATTAAGTCAAAATGATGTCATTAGCATGGGCCCTTATCTAATCTGACTGGTGTCCTAATGAGGAGGAGAAATTTGGGCAGAGAAACACACATCGAGGGAAGATGATGTGAAGACAGCGGGTGAAGACAGCCATCTACAAGCCAATGAGAGGGGCCTGCAACACATCCTTCTTCAGTGTGAACCTCAACCCCTGTTGACCCCTTGATTTTGGACTTCTGGACTCTAAAACTGCAAGGCAATGATTTTCTGCTATTTAAGCCACCTTGTTTGTGGCCCTTTGTTCTGGCAGACCTCATAAGCTAATACAAGGCCTATGGGAATTTCCGTCCTTCAGAATTAAGTCGGCCCAACTGGTCCTAAGAGCACATAGACTCGAGTTTGGGAAGGGAAGACCCAAGCCAGGCAGGTTTTCACGGGGCAGCCCCCTTTGGGACTGGCAGGCCTCAGGGTCTTCTCCCATCTCCTCCAAATGGGAAATCTGTAGCGGATGCCATTTTCCTCGGATAGAGAGTGAACTAGCAAGGAGAATCCCCCACCCCTGCCAGGCTTTGAGCTCCCTGACCATAATCTTGGATCAGTCATAACAGTCCTGCAGGGACGACCGACCAGGTTTACTGCCAGGAAGAGAAACTCCAGGAAGCCAGCCTTTCTGCTTCTTGGGGTGGTAGGGTGGAGTGAGATTCTCCAGCCATGACTCATGCAAGGCTTCATGGGGAAGGAAGTAAAGAGAGTCATAATGACCATACTGAAAAGCAGTTTAAGCCCATTTTCATGGCAGCATTACACAGAATTAAAAACTGCACGATTTGATCCTATTTGCGATCACAGCTGCCATGAACTAATGCACGAGCAAACTGGACAGGGTGAGCTTAGTGCTGTGACTCAGCCTGGGCACATGGGCCAGTATCCAGGGAGGGAACCCTGAGCTTCAGAGAAAATACACTCACCCTGCCATCCCCTTCCTGTTCCTCAGACTCCCTGAAACCACATGGGTATCTGCTCTCTGGGTGGGGACACCATGTGAGCTGGCCTGTGCCAGAGGGAGAAGGGCAGGGGCCTTGGCTGGCCAGACTTCAGAGACTCTGAGGATAAGACTCACTCTTGTCCTGGTAAGAAGAAACCCCTGGGGGCTGCTAGGAAAGTGAAGAATTTGCAGCCATGCCTAGCCTAGAGCCCAGTAGTTTTTCCATCCAGAGTTTCTTGAGCAATACCTCCAGCAGCAGTAAGACTTGGACAGACAGCACTGAGGAAATCCCAGAGAAGTGGGGGGCCCAGCAGGGAGAAAAACAGGCTCTTTCACAGAGGACAGGAGATTGACAGGTGCTAAGTGGGAGGTGTGGGGCTTAGCCAGGAGCCGTGCCACACACCAAGACTTGAAAGCTGGGCAAACCTCTCCCCATCAGAAGCCGGAGCTCTAGGAGTTGGGCAGTCAGTACTTTCAGACCAGCTGGCTGGCCTCGGCGTTTCCATCTACGTGCCAGCATTTATTGAGTGCCGAGTGTTTACAAAGTGCAATACTAACAGCAGAGGCAAACTTTAATATCAAGTAGGAGATTATTCTTTGGTGTCTTGGTCTTTGAACTTGGCTTAGATGTGCAGAGGCAGCCTACTCATTCTTCTGATGGAGTGAGCAAGAGGCAAGAATGGGTACCGAGAAGGGGGTTATTCATTCAACTGCTTTAGCTGTCCCTGAGCTCACCCAAGTCATATTTACTTTGTGCTAACCTGGCATCCAAAGTCAACCAACCAGCATTTGCTTTGTGCCCTGCCGGGGGACATACAAAATGACTCAGGTTGGAGTACACGCTTACAAGGATTTTTTTTTCAACCTAACTGAAAGACACACGTGCGTGTGAATAATCACTAACAGCAGAGGCATTGTGGGTGAGGGCCCTGGATTTTTGAAAGCAAGGAGAAGCTGCTCGTGGATGTCCTCACGGCACCCATGAATGATACTGTCTTTCCCCTGTGTGACACAGCAGGAAGAACCATTTATAGAAGAAGGCACAACCAAAGAGACTATATTCTCCCAGCACCCCACACACTGCGCCCCTTTCCCATCCTAGGAAAGAAATGCCAGCATAGCTTTTACCCCTACCCTAAAAGATTATTGATAATAATTACCAGAGCTATTTGTTGAGAGTGTGCTATGTATTAGGCACTGTACACAATTATGTCATGGTCACAATTCTGTATTATAAGCTGTATCTCCCCATTTTACAGATGAGAGAGTACAGACAATGAAAAGATTAAATCATTGCCAAAGGCACACAGCTAGAGACAGGATTTAATGGAGAATCAGGTGACCAAGCTTTCCTCGCAGCCTGCCTTGAAATTGCTCAGTGTTTCCATAATCAGTGATTACAACCAATTCAATTTCAAGAGTAATAAATTTGGAGTGTGTCTGAAAGGGAGTCAGCGGTTATAAATATGCATGTAGATTTCTGTTGAGCAAGATCCAGGAAGTTGTAAGGAGCCACAGTTCTACCTGGAACCCATTTTTCATTCAGGACACAAGTCAGCAGCAGGCTGATCTTTCCCTGGATCACAATGCAAGAAGGGGAAGGCCGACAGCACTGTTTCCTTGAACCCTGCTGTGCCATGGCAATTTATTCTAGAAACCACGCTGCAGAGTATGGCCAAAAATAGAATTGCAGGTTTTGCATATTTCATTCCTCAATGCTAGCACTTTGACCTTGCCCAGAGTAGACTGAAATAGCTGCTGCGATTAATCAAACTTTATTGACACTTGATGCGTCCCAAGTTGGCTTGAAATGCCAGGTGCCCCAAAGGTGACAGTTACCTTCAGAATAACATTTACGTCAAAGTCTAATATTTTAAGCACATTAACCTCCCTTAATGCAGTGAAAGTTTCTAAACTTCAGTAGGCATTTAGAACTAAATTGTTCTCTAAGGCCTGGGCCATGGTCAAGCATGGGTTTTAACAATGGTTTGAAACAGGGAGGATGACTAAGGAGATTTGAGATGGTCCTTCATGAGCAATAGGTCCATTGAGGTCAATTCCTGACCCTGATGGTCTGGGTAGTCAATCCTAGCAACCAACGCTGCGTTCCCATAAGAGTCATGAACCAGAGGCTGGTGCGGTTCACCTACTGAGGCACATAGAGATCCGATGGTGGAAACAGAAGGCGGAACAGCCAAGAAAACCAAGACCCTCTCAGTCTGTTTCCACCCAGCTCCTGCGGGTGTCTGGCCTCCAACTCTTAGGTATTTACCCCTTCTACTTGGTACCATGCTTCCAAAAGACCACCACAGTCAGCGGCAAAATAAAGGTGATTGATTTTTCATAAACTACTTACATTCCATGGAAAGGACTACCCTTTCTACTCTTTGTTGTTGTCAAAGTAGGCTTTCTTTTAGGAGGTATGGATGATATTAGGCAGGAATTCATTTTCTTGTTTAATGTTCTCACTTAGCAAAATAAGAAGTTAGCACTTTGTCAGGGGTTGCCAAAATTTTTGGAAGTCTCACTGGTCTAGGAACCTCAGCATTAAAACATTCTCCAAAAGTTCGTCATGAGGATGCAAGGAGCACACGAGTCCAGGAGAGTCTCGTGGGAATGAGCTTGAGTTCCTTTTCCTCGTAAAGGTAGAAGCCTGAGTTCAGTGCACACAGGGAGAGCTGGGAGGGGTGTCCGGCCAACAGACTGTGTTTACTTTATAATTCTGCCAAGGCTCTTCCCAGCCGCCTTCTCCACCAAAGAGGAAGAAAAGATGAAAATGAATCCCCCCCAAAGAAAGAGAAGGAGGACTGGGCAGATTACAGCCTGGAAGGGAAGATTTTTTATGGATGATTTACCACTCTTCAAAAAAGAAAGATTCTAATCTTATCTACGAAGTCTAGTTAGTACTTTCTGTTCCCCCGGCTTGCAAAACTCCTCCTCAAACTTCTCCAGCTTCTGAGACCCAAGTTAAAACTCTTCCCAATACTGGTCCCAACCCGCCCTTTCTCTGGGCCCCCAGGGTCTCCGTTTGTGCATCTAGTACAGCACAGCTCATCAGATACTTTTACATAGGCCATTTCCTTCTGATTAGGAAAACAAAGTGAAAACACTGAAACTTTAGTAATAACTTAGGCAATGCTCACTTCATGCCTGGCCCTCCTCTCAACAACGTACAGATTTCAATGCATCAACCCCCTCAGTAACCCCGTGGTTAAGCAAACCCGGCAGCTCAGCAAACCCCTCATCGCTCTACTTTCAGATCTAAAACCAGACCCCTCTGATCTTTCTGCCTCTGGTAACTGACACAGCGCTGGCCACAGTCAGTGCCCAATAAAAATGTGAGTTACAAGACAGTTTGATTTGGCTATTTCAGGTGTTGCTAAATCTAGGAATATGGGGTTGGTCTAGATAATGTTTGGGAGTTTTCTCCAGTGGTTTAACTTGCACACTCTCCAGTCATATTACCTATATAAACCTATCAATACAGTCATAATTTACCAATTTATTGATCACTGACTGATAGCTATGGGTGGGTACATAATATTATCACCACCTTGGATCTTCTGAAGTTATAGGAGTGTGTACAAAATTAGTTATGTGTGTGTGAGTCCCAAAAGGATTAGCAAATTAATACATTATGCTTGTGTCAACACTTCTATTTTTAAATGAAACTATTTACTTTCTTAACTAACTTTTGGCTTTACTAACCGCTGTTAGTACAGCAAACTGGTGCTTAATGAAGCGGGAAAAATAATAAACCACGTTGATGTTATTTCCCAAATAAGTGCTTTTTAAAAACATCTCTTTGCTGGGAAGCCAAAATGGAGCTGGAGAAGATCCAGAGAAATGCAATAATATGGTCAAGAAAATGGAATAATTTCTATGCAGCCAAAAAAAAAAAAAGCTCTCATTTTCCTGGAAAGATGAGGGATAAAAGAAAATATGATAAAAACTGTAAAATTGTGTAAGTCACAAAGAAGATAAACATGGAAAGTTGTTTCCAAACAGAATCACTTTTTCTTTCTACCTTGGAGATCAACACAAACATAGGTACCTAAAGGGAACTATTACTGCTTATGAATGGAGAAGAAGGATACAAAACAGTACTAGTTTTCACACAGTGACAGTGAGGAGCTAGTAATTGGTTTAGAGGTGGGTGGATTAAGTCATGGTCATGAATTATGAAGAGAATATGGGTATGTGGGTGGAGGGAGGTATTTCCTAAGAAGATGAAGCAGATACCGTGGCCAGTAACTATGCCTTCTGCTGTGGTTCCCCAAATATGTGAATGTATCATGGATTGATGTATCAATATTTGAACTTACACTTCGATATTTCCTATTGTATTTATCAGATGATTTTATTTTTGCTAGTATGTTTTTGCTTGTGTGTGTGTGTGTGTGTGTGTGTGTATATAAATTATCCCCCTCTAACCAATTTCATTGGATTACTATTATATAAAAACAATTGTCTTCTAATAAAACATCTTATTTTAGTGAGAAACAGTAGTCTTTTCTAACAGAACTACAAGCAGGACCCTGATTAATATGCTGACCCTTTGGTTGGTCTTATGAACATTAGCCCAAGTTCTGTCTTTGGCCACAACACATCTCTAACCTTCTTTCTAGTGATTCCGAATCACTGAGCGGCCATGTGTTCCAGATGTAACAGCCATGTAGGTGATCCGTCTGCGCATAAACTCACCTTGAGCTGGGGACATTGGGCCCTGGCACCCAAGCCTTGAAGGTGCCCACAGGGACGTATTCTAACACATAAAAGGGGGTGCTGAAAAGGGCTGGGACCGCTTCAAGGGTTTTGGTTCAGCATGCTATTGCCGTTGCTCCGGCTTCTTCCCGACAGAGCCTTCTCATAGCAGATAATCACAGCTCACCCTTTTAGAACAGGTGATTTGTATTAACGTTGCAGCCTTGCCTTGCAGGGCAACCGGCTTTCCCATGGTTGCTGGATGCACATGGTGTGTGTCCACAGAGCAGGGGCTGTGCCAGCCTCGGCAGGTCCAAATAAAATCTTGGAGATCTTTGCCTTAAGTGGGAATTATTCTGGCAAAAGTCCTTTATACCTTGCTCTAAATGTTATCCCTCCAAGAGCAGAAAATGACTTTGTGGAAAGGGTTTCTTGTTTAAAAAAGAAACTAGCAGCTTTAGAAAAGGCATAACAGCTTTGGAGATGGAAAATGTATATTTTTACAGGCCATTGTGAAATCAATTTGCAGTAACTAATAACTATCCCATATACCCATTTGTCTCCTTCGGAGACCTTCCAGGATTCAAGATCTCAAACCAAATATAGTCTCATGTGGCCCCAAACATTGTGTCTCAGGGTTACACATTCCTCTGAAGTTCCAGTGTTCCAGGATGCAGCATCCTACCCACGCCAAGGAAAAAAACACTTTTAAAAATGTGTTTCTCAATATTAGGGTACATTATGGATATGAAATCTTAGTCAAAATCCCCATGGCCATATAAAACATGTCACATAATTGTGTTTTGGGGCATGGAGGAGTGTTACAAAATAAATATTTCCCCATCAGAGAACACTGGGAAATGTTTGCCAACACCTACGCTCTACCCCAGCAGGTTCCCCTGGAAGAGTTTGGCAAAGAACAGGCCCCTCCTTGATGAGGTGCTAAAGTTGGTTAAAGATTAAATATTAATTTATAAAAACTGTGCATCTTCAAAATCAAAACTGAGGCCTGTCTGTGGCCATCTGTGCCACCTGTGTTCCTCAGCTTCTGGTCTGTGAAATGTCCTAGGTCAACCAAGGACCGTCATCTTTTATTGAAGTGCGTCGTCCCTTCTTTTTCTAAAGCAGTCTGTGGAAAACATCAAGAATTTTTTTCTTTCTTGGAAGTTTTTTCTTCATTTCCCCTACTGGAAAATTCTTTCTGAAACTGTTGATGGTTTGTTTCATAGGATTCCAAGAGATTCCTATTTGCAAGGGCCTTGGGAGTACAAATCAATAGGTGCGATAATTGTTGGTTCCTCTTGGAGGACTTTTTCCTCCACCACACGCTCTAGATTGTCCTTGCCACCAGTCATGCCCAGTTGCTCTGAGGAGCGTCGTCTGCCCTGCCTCTGGTGGCCAGACTGAAGTGGGATGGCTGTGGAGGTGGACAAGGGGCTTTCCCTCCCCCTGCCTCTCTCCACTGGGAGGTTTAATGTCCTTCTTTTCAACCACTCAGGAGCCCTCCGTTCCAGATTCGGTAATTTCCCTTCCAGCTCCCGTGTCCTTGACAGAATCCCTTTCCCTTCTTTACATACACATTCACATACTCCAATCACATGAAACTCTGTCTAGTTTCATGGCCTTAATTTGTAAGTGGCGTGATGGTTGCAAATTAGTTGTTATACTGGTCCTTCCAAGGCAAACTGTATGTGTTTTAATCCGGGAAGATTCCAGAAGTATTTCTGTTACCTCTAATACTGGAATTTCAAGGCACCAGAGCAAGTGGGCAAAATTTCAAGGCAGGCTGGCCTTTGAGGACTCTTCCAATCACAACACCTGCTCTGGCTGCCATATTGAGATCATGGGGAGGGGGTTTTGCCACTATCTGGGACCCAAGTTAGTCTGCATATTTTAACATCATTGCAATCAGAAAGAAATTTTTTTTTTTGGAGAGGCTGGGAGATGAGAAACTTGACAAAATGATTCTAAAGTGTATTTAAGAGCATAAATACATGAGAATAGTCAAGAGAGATTTTGAAAGGAAGAGGAAAGAGAGGTATATGCTTGATTAGATATAAAACCATGAGGCCATGTCTGCCTAGTGTGTAGAAAGCTGACGTTAGTGCCTTCCCCACAGAAAGTAAGAAAAAGTATAAAATCATAAATGTCCTTAAACCCACCAGAAAGCTAAGCTCATATAGAATTAAAAAGCCTGAAATCTATGGAAAGACAGCCCCTCCAAAGAGAGGTGGGACAGAGCAAGCACTTTCCTGTGGTTGACTATATGAAAAAGAGACACTGGGTACCATTAAAAACAAAAACAAAAGCAAAACCCAAAAATCATTCAGCTAAAAACTGTAATAAATTGTTAAAGGCCAAAAGTGAGCGAGCATGAGTACAGCATCCTGAGATTTACAAACACAAGCAGACTTCACACCCACTTGCAGGCTCTTTTTCACAGGCCTCCACCCATTGCTTGAGAAAGGATTGAAACCAGGGCATGAGGCCAAGTAAGCTCTCCTCTGTGGTCCGGGCCTGGGGAAGGGAAGCAACATTGCTGAGGGGAAGGCACACAGTTACACCTAGACTCTTTCCCCTTCAGCCATGGGGGAAAGGAGGTAAACTCTGCTGCACTGGGCCACAGATGAAGATCCACTGCAGCTGGGAGAAGGGTAAGACAGACAGACAGACACACACACACACACACACACACACACACACACACACACACAACCATTCTCTATTCCTGGAAAGTCCTGGGCCCGAGATCCTATAAGGAGGGAGACTCTTATCAGCGTGAGAGAGAACATGCTCTCCTGCACAAGACAAAAGGCACAGTTCAAATGCCCCAGGAAGGAAGGGCCGAATTCCTAAGAAACCCCCACTTCTGAGACCCACATATATGGGGCCAGCCTGGGACTGCACCAGGACAAAACACTCCCCCCACCCAGTAACAAGGAACAGCTGTTTTCCCCACAGGCTGGGGGGAAAGAGCATGAAGAACCTCTCTGAGGCAAAGATACAAAGTGAAGGCTGAAATCAGCTGAAGAAAGAACACTGAGGAAAAACCTCCTGATAGCCCAGTCACGACCATAAGCATAAGGTCATGCTAAAAGAATCTGAATCTGGTCACGCACTGAATAGAACCATAGCAAAACCAAAATAAAATAAAACCTAGAAAATACCAAACCCAGCTCAACTCCTGCTATATTAAGTCCATCTAACAGAACAAGGTAAATGTCCATTTCCAGGTAGAAATATTGTTTACCTCAGCCTTCTGGTCTACATGCAATGTTGGCATCAATCACAGTTTAGGAGAAATATAAAAAAGCCAGGAAAAAAATAACCTATTGTCAAAGGACAAGTAATCAATAAAACCAGACTCAGAAATGATCCAGATAGAACTATCAAATAGGGAATTAAAAAAAAAACTAATATATTAATATATTAGAGGCCTGGTGGAAATAAGAATGAACAGATCAAAAATTTTACCAGAGAGATGAAAACCATAAGAAAGAATCGAGTAGAAATGTCAGAAATTTAAAAAAACATAGTAAAGATGAAGAATGCCCTTGATGGGCTCAAAAATAAATTTGACACACTTGAGGATAGGAACAGTAAACTTGAACGTAGGTCAACAGAAATAACCAAACTTAAAGAGGAAAAGAAAGAAAGAAAAGCCCAGAGAATCCAAGAGCTGTGGAATAGTATCAAACACTCTAACTGGAATTCTAAAAATGAGGGGAAAAAATGAGACAGAAATATTTGAAAGATAGTTTTCAAAATTTCCAAAATAATGAAAGACATCATGCCAAGAACCCCAGGCAGGACAAATACAAGTGAATAAAAACCGCCAACACTCCAAGATACATTATATTCAAACTGCTGGAATTGGATTATACTTACAAACATCTGAAAAATTTGACAATAAAGAAACAACCTAAAGAAAGATCCAGATGGGTTCATTGGAAAATTCTATCAAACATTTAGAAAAGAAATTAGCACCAGTTATAGGCAATATATTCTAAAAAATAGAAGAGAAAGTAACAAATCTCATTTTATGAGGCCAGCATTACCCCAACATCAAAATCAGACAGTTTAAAAAACTATTGATTAATATCCCACATGAACATTGATGCAGAAATCCTATAAAAAATATTAGAAATATATAAAAAGAATACAGGGAATAAACACTAAGTACATGATAAATGGATAAAATTGTTTATATCAATGTTAAAAAATTGGAAATTTCAAGGGAAAAAGAGTAATACATCATAAACAAGTGGAGCTTATTCTGGGAGAGCAAAACTGTCTCAATATTAAAAATTATGGCCGCCTAGGGCCCAGTTAAATGTCCAACTCTTGATTTCTGCTCAGGTCGTGACCTCACAGTTTGCGTTGGGCTCTGCACTGACCAGACCCTGCTTGGGATCCTCCATCTCTGACCCTCCCCTGTTCACACATACATGCTCACTGACTCTCTCTCAAAATAAATAAACTTAAAAAACGACACCACATTCTACCACATTAACAGCATTTTTAAACACACGTAACACATGGCTACTATGTTCACTTTAGTCATTTGTCTTTTTAGAACAATTGAAAAAAATTTAACGTACTTCATTTTACCTTCAGTTATTCAATTTTCAGTGCTCTTCACATCTTTGTGGAGATACATGTTCCTGCGTGAAGAACATTTCTGGTAGAATTCATCTGTGGCCAATAAAGTCTTAGTTTTCCTTTTCTGAATTCTTGCCCCTTGGTTAGGGGAGAGGGGTTTTGTTTTGTTTTCCTGTTTTCTGTCCCTCAGTTTTATCAGTGCTGTAAGGAAAATGTCTTGTCCTTTCTCCTGCAGATTAAGGCTTTTGTCCCAGAAGGGGCAAGGAAGGAAGAGGATCATTTCATGTCTCTGTAGTGGCCTCTTTTACCCCCTTCCTGAAATCTGCCCCACAGAGAGATTCTTCCTGAGAACTTGGGCCAGTCTTTTCTATGAGAAAAGCCTGTAAGAAGGTGCAGACCCATATATATGTGGTCCCCAGGGGCCCACGTTCCCTCACCAGCCCACACTCATTCTCCACTAATTCTTTACCTATTCCAGGTGACTTCTGTTGGCCGGACCTGCACCCGGGAAACTAAGGGCCTGTGCTTCTCCACAGGCCTCCACTGATTCTTAGATTTGAGGCTAATTGCTTGCCCTGTAACCTCAGCTCTCGGATAGGTCCAAAAAAAAAAAAAAAAAAAAGAGTAGACTTGTAGTTTGTCTGGAATTTTGTTTGTTTGCTTTAATCAGAGTGGAGGTGACATTCCTCCTAGATGTCTGCATCTTGAGCTTTTTATTCTCTTCTCACCTGGCTAGCCCACAAGGCCATTACATGCCTTGATATGCTTTCCACACTCACAAGAATGCCTCGGTGGCAGCCACAGCTGATGAGGACTAAACGGAGATAACAAAGCACTAACTCACAGGTGCTCCCATCAGCCTGGAGAGAGCCTCCTTCCAGCAGCAGCCCTACTAGGTGGTGAGCTGAGAGCCAGGGGCTTCAGTCCCAGGCTGGAAAGGGTCAGTACAGAGTCCAGCTTGCAGAGAGGGAAATGGGGATGCAAGCAGCCCCCTGGGTCCCTTCGCTTTCCAGACTCTGTCTCAGCCTCCAGTGCCAGTTGGTCCCCTCGAGGGTGCGATCTGGGAGGCTGCGACCTGCCCCCATTCTAGCAGCCTCCCCACGTGTAATGCCAGGAGCTCCCTCTTTGCAGCTGGGGGCTGGGAGCAGTGGAGAATACTTCAGCCTTTGCAGGTAAAGATAACGGTTGAGAAACTGCACTTACTGAAAATGGAAAACAGGATCCAAAAAGCACACTCTGTTCCTACCCCATATTGGGCACCTTTTTAGGTGTCTGAGCTGCTCTGGTCTCCAGCGGGCTCATTTGACTTCAGCCTCTAACAAAAACGAGGGACAGGACAAAGAGAAGCACACACTCACCTGTCTGTACGGAGCCTGGATCCATGTTGAAAAGGGACAGCTGATTTCTTTTTCTTAATGAAGAGCTAATAAGGTGACTGAGCAAATAGACCCTCCCCCTCTACGACACTCAGGGCGGTCCTCCGTAGTGAAAATCCTCATTCTCTTGCCTCTGAAGATAACATTTATCTGCATATTAATAAAATTGCTCACAAATATGCAATAGAAGAGCCCTTGTTTCTTTGTCAGGTTTGAGACTCTCAGTTAATTCATATTTGCAGCTAACATTCTCCTCAAAAAACCCCTACAGAGGTAGATTTCATGATCTATGCTTTACAGATAGGGAAATCAAAGCTCATAGGGAGTGGCTAAAACATAGTCAGTTCTTTAGAAGAAGACATCTCTTGGAGTGCCACTGGAGGACCCAGTGCGTTCACACAATGGAGGGAGTCACAGACACCTTTACGTGGGAGCTGCTTTCAGCAACCCACGTTCTCGCCTTTGTCACTAAGCCCTCCTGTTGGAGCCTAAGCTCTCTATCAGTCAGGAAACAAGAAACAGCTGATGTGCTCAAAAGGCAAGTGCAGTGAAGAAACCATACAGTGTCATAAGCAAGGTTTAAGGAAATCACCAAGGGACAATAAAATGTCCTCATGGCCAGTGTATTAGTCCGCTAGGGCTTCCATGACAAAACACCACAGCCTGGGTGGCTTCCACAATAGAAATGTATTTGCTCATAGCTCTGTAGGCTACAAGTCCAAGATAAAGGTGTTGGCAGATTTGGTTTCTTCAGAAGCCTCTCCCCTTGGCTTGCAGATGGGCACTGTCTTATTGTGTCCTCACGTGGTCTTTCCTCTGTACATGTGCATCCCTGGTGTCTCTTTGTCCAAATTCCCTAGTCTTATAAGGATGCTGGTGAGATTAGGTTAGGGCCCACCTAAAAGCCCCATTTTAACATAATCACCTTTTCAAAGGCCTCATCTCCAAATCTAGTTATATTCTGAAGTATTGGGGGTTAGGGCTTCAATATATGAATTTTGGAGAGGACACAATTTAGCCCCTAGCAGCTAGTAATAATGAAGGAGGGGTAGTTATTACTACCCTATGACTGAAGGGGCAAAGAGGAAGGCCCAGGCAAGGATGGCTACATGGAGAGGGGCACCTGACAGGAATTGTGCCTTTGATAGAAAGGTGTAGCCAACAAGGCCTGGCAGGGAGGGGATGGGTAGAATCATTACCCTGACATCACTGTCCTCCCCTCTCTGACCTCCCATCGGGTGTCCTTCTTTGGCTGAACCCTACAGGAAGCCAGAGGCAAGGGAACCCATTGACGTAGCCCACAGGCGTCCACCTCCTCGGTTTAGAGCAGGATGGGGAAGGGTGGAACGGCAACTATGAGATACTCAGGACGGCTTCTAAACTGAACACTAAAGTCTGCTCTGAAGCGATGGTGATTTACCACAGGAGCATCCAATTGCCTGGTTTTTCAGTTATTCCTAGGTAGGTTCAAAGTTGAGAGGACTCTGAGACAACAACCAAATTTTTAGGGTCATTCTGAGGAGACATTTCCCCAGAAAAGTCTTCAGAGACATCTTCCCTAGGCTTGGGGTCAAGAGTGTCACCTGCCTTACCGAAGTGGGCAGGAGAGAAGGGCAGGTATGACCTGGGTTTCCACCGTCTCCTCGGAGCCCTCGCAGTCGCCAAGTGCAGGTGTGTTCGTGGGTGCACCCATGTGATCACACCTCTAGGCCTTTATCCGTGCTGCTCCCTCTGCCTGAACACCCTTCAGGCTCCTTTTCACTGGCCGAGTCTTACTTGCTCTTCAAGAGGGGCATCCATCCCAGAATCCTTTCTTGGACTGTGAGGTCCAGATGAAGTGCCCCTGCGTGCGCTGCCATCATAGCCAATGTTATCCCCATTGTTAATACTTGTTTGCTTGACTAAAACAGACTCGTAGAGTGAAAAAGTCCCCGGGAGAGACCCATGGCAGTAGGCCATGGTCCAAAATCAAAATCAAAGCAGTCAGCAGGACTGAACCTTGTCCTCTGAACTTCTTGTAAGGTAAGAAGACTCTTACTGGAGATGTAATAGGCGGACCAGTTTTATTGTTCTAGCCAGGTGCCAAAGGACAGTAGCAAGTGACAGGGATGATTACCCAAAGATCTCAACATTTAATGTTTTATATAGGACATGGCATAGATGAGAGTAGAGAAAGTTATCTATCCATCCATCCATCCATCCATCTGAGCATACCCTGGGGGGGGGCCGCTGTGCTAGGTCAGGGGGTTCAGAAAAGCCTAAGTGATGGTCCTTGCCATGCAATGACCTACAGCCAGGAAACAGAGATCACACAGGCACACGAGGCATTAGACAACACTACTGTGGGCTCCTCTGCAGCATTTCTCTGAGGCACACACCGTCTCTCCCATGTCGTGGGAAGCACTACAGGTGATGTAGCACTACTACATAGATCTGTAGCCTTGGGTGGTTCAGAACAGGGCTTTGGAATCAGTCTTCCACCCTGACTCTTACCAGCTCTGACATTGGGCACATTATTTCAACTCTGTGAAGCTATGTCATCATTCGTACAGTGGAAACAACAGTGCCTTGGGTATGGGGTCGTTACGAGCAAAATGAACTAGCAGCACAGATCAAATAGTAATTGTTAGTTGTCTTAATTTATTAACGAAAGTACTTAAGGGTTCAGGAGAGAAATCACCATAGGCTGGGTGGTCAGGAAAGGTTTTGCAGAACATGAGAATCCTGAATTGGGCCTCGGAAGGGGGCTTTGGAATTTCTATGGATGGCGAACGACAGGATGGGTCACACAAGGACCCAAAACACTGGCCAAATGAGAGAATCCTGTGGCCTCTGCGCTTAGACCTTTGTCCAACTTACTTTGGTTTTTATTCTTCAGTCAAGCCTCCCACCTTAGGCAGCCACCCCCTCACAGTCCCTACTTCCAGGTCTGGCTAATTCCCCTTCTGCTCAAAACCTCCATGATTTGCTACATGCCATGTGGCCCTCTAATTCCATCCCAAGGCTCCAGAGGTGCAGATCTGCAAACCAATGTGATTAGCCACCACTGCTGGCTTCCCATTCAGCATATAAATCTACTGCCTGGGATTACCTCATGCCAGAAAACCGAAATCCAAGTCAGATGGTTAAAACATTAATAGCAGTGGGTGTTGTAAAGACTCAACAATGCGAACCTTCCCAAAATGAACCATCCTGACCTCCCTTGCGCTGACAATGCGTGTGTGACATCATGTGTAAATGAGCCTTAAATTTGAACCAGGTGCCGAGAGCTGTCTGGCGTCTCCTGGCTGCTGTATTAACCACTAACATGCACTGGGGGATTCTGAGGCAGTAAAATGAAGCGAAACTGATGGCAGTGACCAGCGCTGGGGCGCAGCAGCTGTGGCAGCGAATATTCAAATCACACCCACCCCACTGGGCCCGGGCCCCCAGGCCCTGTAAAGCTTCTTTCCGGAGGGCTGGGGAGCCTGGGGAATTTGGCTGGCTTCACTCAGTGACAAAGGCTCTTCCATGCAAATTATTCCATTTTGACTTGATTCCCAGACTTGACTCTGAGCTCTGTTTTGATTTGCATCCATGAGGAAGGACTCTGAAGCTCAGTCTGAAGCAGCAGTTGGGGACTGTCAAGCGATGCATGCTGGGACAGGCCGCCTAAGACACATCTCTTGAGGGCACAAGTCCCGAGGAAAAGAGCCCGCCCCAAATCCTCAGGTGCTAGGGTTTCTCGTCCGCTGGCACTTAGAGATACAGGTGTGCCTTTGTCCAGTGACATCACAGATTCATGCAGCCAGACCTCTGCTCACAGCAGGTTACATGACAAACAGCCTCTAGAGATCACTAGACAAAATCTGGAGAGGTGGGCTTGGTGTGTATGTGATCTACCATCGATAGTCATAGGTCTGAGAAAGGTAAAAGTGAGTTAGGAAGAAATTAGCCCAAGACAAAATTAAGAGGATTTTTTTTTTTAACATTTATTTTTAACAGAGAGTGAGAGTGTGGGTTGGGGAGGAACGGAAAGAAGGGAACAAAGGGTCCGAAGTAAGCTCTGTGCTGGGTGGAGAGCCCAATATGGGGCTCAAACTTGATCATGACCTGAGCTGAAGTTGGATGCTTAACTGACTGAGCCATCCAAGTGCCCCCCCCCCTTTTTTTTAATGCTTCCTGTTTGTGGTGCCCGATCCCAGGATATTAACTGTATGCCCGAGGTGCCCATCATCACTAGAAACTAGAGGAAACTGAAGACATTGAAGATAGAAAGAAGGCTTATGAAGTAATTCTGTCTTGGTGGGTACTGTTCTAGAAGCTCTATACATGCTGGTGAGAAGAAGCTGGAGCCCAAGGATGGTGAAAAACCCCACTCCACAGATCCCTCGGCTCTGAAGAATTCCTGTTGTTCCAGGGCAAGCTCTTAAAAGTCAACACTCACCAAGTGCACTGTACTGCTATGTGAAGTTGGGTGGTGGGATGGGGAGGGGAGGCAGGTCCCAGACAGAGGATAGAAAGGGGCTGCTAGTCAGAGTATCTTTCCTAAAGGCTATTACAGAGTGGTTAGATGTAAATATATATGAATTGGTATATTTAATAAAGAAATTAAATGTAGCACCAAAATGTTAAGAATGGATTTCCTGAATAATGGAGCAAATAGTTCTGTGAAGTCAGTCTTAGAAGTCCTTCTAGAAGAGGCAAGTATTGTATTAGGTTTTGAGGAAGAGAAACTTTGGAGTTTTAGAAAACTTTGGAAAGAGAATAGCATGAATGGCTTGTGCAAAAGGATGGAGGCAGAACTCACAGGCGATTCATTAAGATGCCAGGGGTCTCAATATGATCTGACGGCACGGGGGACTTCCCACGATGAGAAAAAGTTCCTCGTGCCCCCTAGAGCTGAAATTTTGAAACAAATTAAGTGTGGATATTCAGATGACCAGCTCTTGAAGGCTGAAAGTACTTCTTTTCATATAGCTTCTGGAAGATGATGATGGTGACAGCCAATGCAATGAGGCAATTAATATCCATCACCATTTTTGAACCTGCCTTATTCACAGGCCTTCAACCAAGACCTTCACTTTTATTTGATTTAAAGTCCTAAACTCAGCCTGGCTTCTAGAATTCTCTACACCCAGGATCCTCCCTTTCAGCTTTATTTCTCAAACTGTTCATTACATCCTTCCTCCTGGCAAAATTTTTGTCAATTCCAAAATATACCTTTCATTTTCTTTTATTACGTTTATTATTTTCTTTCCAAGTAGAAATGCCTTCCTCCCATTTTCATCCTGACTTTGGTTTTCCTACAATTTTACTCAGCTGTTACTTCCTTCCCATTCATCCAGAAGGCAACAAGCGTTACGCCCTATGAATTTGTCTAGCAGAGCGTTAATGTTCCTATTCCTCACCAAGCCTTGTCATTCTTCTACCCAGTGCCCACTGTAGTCTAGTGTGCACACGGCATGCATTATGGCCAAGCCCTGTTCTTCAGGAATTGGAATCCTGGTTCTTGTACATGGGTTGCCTCTGTTGGACTGTAAGCCCCAGGAGTGATTTACCAACTGAAGAATAATTACTATGGATAGAAAAAAAATGTACCTATGTTACAGACAAAATCATCCACTCACAAATGAGGTTGGAGATGGAGTTTTACATTTTTTCTCATCAGAATAAAGGTCTAAGTTGCTTGAGTATGGCTCTCTGACTTACTGAAAGCAAATTTCTTTTTGTTTTACTATAGAAGTGACAACATTGTGAAATGTTTAAGTAACTGAGTCTGGGAGTGATTAGACATTTTGGGAAGGGGATTTGATTGAAAAGAAAAAATCTGGCAAAACCATTTTTACATTGACATTAAAATGCATGAATGCAACTCTATTTATTTAGTCTGGTTTAGCTAATAAGTTGAGAACTACCTTGGATGAGTGAAAGCAAAGAATTTATTTGAATTCAAATGAATGACAAATCTTTAGACAGAGACATGGGGAGTATCCAAGTATTTTGCTTCCCTGTGAAATGTAAATATTATCATGGTATAATCATTACTGATTAACTCTCGAGATAACACATGAACCTATGAAGCTTTATAGTAGAAATTCTATTTTTCCTAAATGCTGAAATGTTGGCAAATTTTGTAAATTTGTAAACCAGGAATTGATTACTTAGATATTTTTCCCTTCCAAAGTTTTGGATCAGCAATTACTGGGGAGAAAGCCAACTTAAAAAAAAAAGGGGACAGGAATATATGGCAAGTTTTCAACAAATATAGACCTATTGAATTTAAAGAACCGTATTTCTGGGGAGCCTGGGTGGCTCAGTCAGTTAAGCATCTGACTCTTGATTTCAGCTCAATCTGATGTTTTGGTTTGGTTAGTGGGTTTGAGCTCCACATTGGGCTCCAGGCTGAGTGTGGTGCCAGCCTGGGAATCTTTCTCTCCACCCCTCCCCTGCTTGCATGCTCTTTCTCAAAATAAACTAAAACACAAACAAATAAACAAAACTCTGTATTTTCACTATATTTATATAGTAATATTATGGTTTTTCTCACTTTTTTATATTAAAAGACAGTGGCAAGTTTTTTCTCAATTTGCAACATAAAAAGTTGGCAATCTTAAAAATTTCCCAAAAATTTATTTTGAAGGTCTAAGGATCCAAAAGAAATCCAAAGTCTGGAAAACACTAAATCAGACTGTTGATGGTCTGAGCTGAGCCAAATTTTAAAAATTTGGAGTTTTAAAAATTATCTGTAGAGAGTCAGAATACATAATTGGATTTCTTTTTATTTAAAATTTTTTAATGTTATTTTATTTTTTAGAGAGACAGAGAGAAATAGCATGAGCAGGGGAGGGTCAGAGAGAGAGGGAGATACAGAATCTGAAGCAGGCTCCAGGCTCTGAGCTAGCTGTCAGCACAGAGCCCGATGCGGGGCTCAAACCCACAACCATGAGATCATGACCTGAGCCGAAGTTTGGACACTTAACCGACTGAGCCACCCCGGCGCCCCAGAATTGGATTTCTAACACTGTTTTTCAAGGGATCCAAGTTTTCTCATAGTCTGACTGGCAAATATTGGAAAGCATTACTACTCTACCAAAAGTACAACATTATAAAGCAGACTTTTATACAGTCAGTGTTGACTATGTATCTACTATGAGAACATTTTTATGCAAAAACAAAACAAAATAAAACAAACAAAAAACCTCCAACAGTTTGATGTACTTACGTTTACATTTGGGATGTGTGATCTTGGGCCAGTGCTTTAACTTCAAAACTTTTTTACTTTTTTTTCCCTAAAGTTTATTTTGAGAGAGAGGGAGAGGGACAGGGAGAGGGAGAAAGAGAGAGAGAGAGAGAAAGAGAGAGAATATCCCAAGTAGGTTCTGCCTGATGCAGAGCTTGAACTCACAAACTGTGAGATCATGACCAGAGTAGAAATCAAGAGTTGGATGCTTAACTGACTTAGCATTCCAGGTGCCCCTGAACTTTATTGTCTAATGTAGTTAATGGGGGGATATAATTGTAACTACTTCAGATGACACAGGATAATGTGCTTAGTCTGGTGCCTGGTCCATACATACAACCGCTTGGTCACGATTGTTACATTATTTTATGAGACTGATGATCTCCCTTCATAAAAATATCAAACTCTCTGAGTTATAAACAGAGAACTGAGTAAGAGAACCAGGGAACTACAAAAATCGTCTTCATTCTTTCCTCATGGGGATGCCCTTCCCTAGAGGCTCCACTCCCTCTGATTCCTACTTTTCCCACCTAACTAGAAGTGGGGTCAAAATATTCTGATCTCAAACACAAAACACCTTAGCAAGTTCTGGGAGCTGAGTCTCTGATCTACCAGCCTTGGTTCTAGAGAACCTAAGGAGATGACTCTAAAGGGAAGTGTTAGAAGTACAGAGCTGTCCCTGACCCTTGAGATCTACTTCTTTGAAGGTCTGATCTTTTGTTTTTAAAAGAGAGGCATTTCCAGAGCTCCTGGGTGGCTCAGTTGATTAAGTGTCTGACTCAATTTTGACTCAGGTCATGATTTCACAGTTCATGTTATTGAGCCCTGTGTCCGGCTCTGCACTGACAGCCTGCTTGGGATTCTCTCTGTCTCTCTCTGCCTCTCCCCCGCTCATGCTCTCTCTCTCTCTCTCTCTCTCTCAAAACAAACAAACATTAAAGAAAATAACAAAAAAGAGGCATTTCCCTACAGGTCCAATTGCAGACTAATCAAGAAAGGCCTTAGGTCAGTGAGAGGACATGAGAGTGCTACTAATGTGACAACCTAACTTGTCTCGCTGTAAGGGCCAAGCGAGGTTGGTTCAACCACCTCCCCATGTGGGGACAGTCTCACAACCATCTCTGGGAGGAAGCAGGGAATTACGTTTTTTCTGGTCATCTCTGGTTTTGAAGTCTACTTTTCCGAGCTTTCTGGCTCGCCCGGCTAGCACATACGCCATTCCTGTTCTGCCCCACAGGCAATCCGGCTCACACAAGGCATTTCTGTGTATAGCTTTTATTGGTTTCAGGAGACAGAGGCAGGCACGTTGAAACTGAATATTAGATGTTTCTGTTCTTAAAACGCCCTTCAGCCACCTTTTACTCACAGGCTCCAGACTCCCACCACTGGCTCAGCACCACTGCCTCTTCCCTTCTGCTTCTCCTCAACTCCCAGGTCCACGTTCTCTTTTAAAAGAGTGCTTTAGATACTTCAACTTCCTCTTCTCCGGCCAACCCATTCTCATAAAGTCTCCCCTTGTTAAAAAAAAAAAAAACTGAGGTAAATTCACATAATATAAAATTAACATTTTAAATTATATAGTTCATAGGCACTTAGTAAACTGTTGTGAAACCATATAGGGTCTCACTTTTCATCCCCAGTGACTTATCAAAATAGTTTCCCACAGAAAGACATGAAAGATTTGTCCCTTACTAAGAGTAATTTTTTTGAAAGATTGTATTTTTTTTAAGTAATCTCTACACCCAATGTGGTGCTTGAACCTACAACCCTGAGATCGAGAGTTGCATGCTCTACCCACTGAGCCAGCCAGGCACCTCCTAAGAGAAATTTAGAGTGCCAGTCGCTTCCCCTCCCTTAAGCCTGTCCTTCCATAGAGATAAGTCTTTTGGCATTGGAGGAAAAGATGCCACCAAACCGCTACTCATCCTTTTGGAGAAGGAGCTATAATTTGTGAGGGGAGGAGGGGGGGAAATAGTTGTGAAACATTTACAATTTATTTGTTCACAGAAGGTGATATTTATGAAACTAATTTTCAGCTTTATTTACTACTCAATGGAATATCAGCAACTTACTTGCAAATACATATTTATATATATATTATGTTATAATAAACTTAATATTTGTTCATATTTGTTTTGCTACATATATAAAAATACATATGTGGGTAGCAAAACAAATATGAACCAAATGTTACATAATATCCTTTGGCATATTATTCCAACTTTTCATGCTTGAAACTTTTCATAATAAAAAGTTGGGAAAAACTGATGGAGTAGTGCTTTTTATTTAGATAATTTATACTAAATGGTATAAAAATGTATTATCCATGATGTTTTAGGGTACTGGGCACATGTTTGGTGTCAGCCGCACTCCTTATACTGAATTACTCAAATTAAACAAACCCGATAATAGATCCGAGGACAGGCTGACCTAAACAATGATAACAGAATCCTGGAAGAGCAGTCACAGCGGACGGCACCGCTCCTCAGCACGTCACACACAGGCCACCTCCTCTCCTGGGAAGAGCACACACGTAAAGGGCACAACGTTCTCATGGCATTCATTAAAGCCATAAGGAAACTCCCTGAACACACAATGACGTAACATTTAACAAATATTTACTGAGCAACAATTAAGTGAACTTATGGTACTAGGTGTGTGTACACGCCGATGCGTTAGGTGGTGAACATGGTTTGTTTGGGGGTTGATTACAACTGAGTTGGGGAGAGAAGGTGCTTAAAAGCTGTGACAAGCTAAATAACATCACAAAATTTAAAGAGCAATTATTACATTGTTGGTGAAAGTGTAACTTAGTAAAACCTTTAATGGAGAGCAACTGAGTAATACCTACCAAAATTAGAAATGTGCATACCTTTTGACTCAGAATTCCAGTTAAATGGATATGAGTGCTCATATGAGTGCTGCATGATGTATGCATAAAGATAATAACTAAGCATTATATAAAACAGCAAAATTTAAAAAACTAAATATGCATTGACAGGAAACTGGTTAAATTGTGGTATGTGCATTAACAAAATACTATGCAGCTGTTAAAGAGATGTAGGCAACTTTATATGTATTGATACAGAATAATCTCTAAGACATGAGGTCGAAGCAAAAATAGACAAGCGGGACTACATCAAACTCACAAGTTTCTGCGCAAGAAAGGAAACAGTCACAACAGTAAAGTGCCCACCCATGGAATGGGAGAGAGTATTTACAAACCATATCCTATCTGATAAGGAGTTAACATCCAAAATGTGTAAGAACTCCTACAACTTAATAACAAAAACAGGAAATAATTCTACTTAAAAATGGGCAAAGGACATGAATAGACATTTCTCCAAAGACATACAAATGGCCAATGCATACATGAAAATATGCTCAACATCACTGTTAAGGAAATGCAAATCAAAGCCACAATGAGAATCACCTCATTATTAGGATGTTAGGATGGTCATTATTAAAAAAAAAAAATCAGAAAACAACAAATGCTAGTGAAGATGTGGAGAAATTGGAACCCTTGTGCATTGGTGGGAACATAACACAGTACAGGTATTATGGGAAACAGTATAGAGGTTCCTCCATAAATTACAAATAGAACTACCCTATGATCCAGCAATTCCACTTTGTATTTATCCAAAAATACTGAATGAGATATTCATACTAGCATGCCTATTACAGCATTACCCACAATAGCCAAGAGGCAGAAACAATCTAAATGTCCACAAATAGATGGGTAAATCACTTGTGGTACATGCATACAATGGAGTATTATGCAGCCTTAACGGAGAGGGAAATCCTGCTACAGACCACAACATGCATGAAACTTGAAGACACTATGCTAAGTGAACCAACCAGTCACCAAGTACAAATACTGCATGATTCCACTAAAGCAGTCAAACTGATATAAGAAGAAATATAACGATGGTAGCCAGGGATAGGGGGAGGGGAAAGTGAGGAGTTTTGTTCAATGGGCATAGAGTTTTGGTCATGCAAGATGAAAAAGTTCTAGAGATCATCTGTATGTATAATAATAAGCATGTAATTAACAATAGTATTGTATACTTAAAGGTTTATTAAGAAAGCAGATTACCTGTTCCATGTTTTTTTTTTTTTACAATTGAAATGGTATGTCTACATGTATCTTTAAATGTCTCTAAGTAAAAAGAAGTCAAAATGTAGAGGACTGCATGTTGTATGCCAACATTTGTGTCTGTGTATATGTTTGTTTTATGTAAATACATAGTTAACTAGGCTTAACATATATTTGCAAAGATGACAAATATACGTGAGTGGTTGCTACAATGAGGAAAAAATGGATGTTTGGGACAGACATTGAAGGGAGGCAATTTTGTAAATTTTGAATTTGTACCAATCAAATTTGAATATTACCAATAGAAAAATAGAACACAAAGCAATTTGTTAAAAAAATAGGAAATATATTGTACGGTACTAATGACACATACCAGAAGAATTATCTAGATAACGAGATAAGTTGGAGTGGAGGATGCAGTATTCACAGGTGGAACATGAGCCGGGCCTTGAGGAATGGGGAGTTTTGGATAGAGGAGAGCAGTCAGGGTGTCCGCGTGTGTATGCAGAGGCTGGAATGGGGAGAGGACATGGGAAGTAAGCATGGAGAAGCAGGGTAATGAAAGGCAAATCAAGTGCCAGATAGTGAGACAGTTTCAAAGTATTGCAGAATGTAGGTACAAGAGAAAAGGATGAACTAGTTTTGTAGATGATGCACGGGTATGTGGAATTAATGTGGTGGACAGTAGGGAGCCACTGTAGGCTCTTGAGCAGGGAAGTCATATTATGAAAGCAGGATTCCAAGGAGATCAGTGGACAAGACAGACAAAATAAACCAAAAGACAGACAACTGGCAGAAGGCTGACACAGCAATCCAGTGTTGCCCATTGCAATCATCTGGGAAGCTTTAAAAATATATATTGACGCCTAGGTCTCTGCCAGAGATTCTGATTTAACTGGTTTGGGGCGGAGCCTGAACACTGTCACTTTTGAAAGCTCCCCGAGTGATTTTAAGGAGCAGCATGGGTTGAACATAATTGTAATAATCCAGGCACAAAGAGATGAGGGCTAAGATTCGGGAACTGACAGGAGGTTGGGGACAGGATAAAAGCACATCTAGGAGACATGCCCAAGGGAGAACTGATGTGCTGACAGATTGGAGGTAAAGAGTGAAAAGATATATATAGTCTGTTAGATTTATGCATTCATTCAAAAGATATTTATTAAGTCCCTCCCAAGTACGAGGGACCATACCGAGCTCAAAGGGTTTAGTGAGGAACAAGACAGACTAGTCTCAGTTCTTTAGAAACTTGTGGTCTAGTGGACACAGACAACATATAAGACTTCTAGGGATGGCCTGTTAACTGGGTCTGAAGCTACCAAGCATGACCGTGTGCTGGGGGCTGCCTGTGGACCTCAAGTGGTTGGGGAGACTTCTCCAAGCTGGGGTACTTGAGCTGAGGCTTGAGTGATGAGGAGCTGAGCCTTCGAAGAGAGATGGTCTGTCTAGGAAAAACAGTAAGCATGAGGGAACAACCATGGCACATTCAAGGCACAGAAAGTCTGTGCGACGGGATGGGAGACGAGCACAGAGAAAATATGTAGGTACAGACCAAGTAGAGCCATGTGGGCCATGGCACAGATTTCACTCTCAACGAGTTGGGAGGCCATTGGAGGAATTAAGCAGAGTAGTGACATGATCTGATTTACACTTTTGAACAACACTTTGGCGCAGTGTGAAAACGCATTACTGGTAACAGGAATAAAAGCAAGAAAACTGGTTGGAAGGATAGATTCGAGCATGAGGGGCACTTGCAGGAGAAAGTTGTGGAGGGGAATAGGTTTGAATATGCTGAGTTTAGGTAACTGTGCAGCATCCAAGCAGAAATGTCCCAGGTCAACTGGACACATGGGAAGTAGGTACAAATTTAGCTTGTACCTACTGACTTGGAGACACTTCCAGGAAAACTGAAGAAATGTACATTAGATGACACCAGAGGATGATGGCAACTTTACCCAAGAAGGGGACTAGTAAGAACTTGGAAGAAAAGTCTAGTGGTGGGCTGCTGGGCTTTGCAGTCTTGTCTTACTGAACATCTTTATCTGTGAATGGGACAAAGAAATGGCAGGATAACGTAGGATGTCAAAAAGCAGGGGACAATGATGCACTGGAATCAAAACTTAAGAAAAAGATTGCCATGGCTGGAAGAATGTGCTAAAGTTAACAAGACAAAATTTAATCTACATATATAGATAACAAGTGTGTGTTATGTATATAATATATATTCCTTCATACTTAAAAAAATTTAAATCAATAGTAAAAGACCTAAGGCTTTTACTGATGACATACTTTACAAGCCTAAAATGTAAAGTCATTGTGAAAAAGCTGATGTAAAATCAGAGGAATTGACATTATTACAAAACTACAACAATTATTTTTCTGGGAAAGAATACATCAGTAGTGAAAATAAGTTGCATTGATCAGGATTATTTCTAGAATGCTATTTTCTGATCAGGCTGCTGACTAGATGACTAATGTAGAGAAGAGAGAAGAGATAATGGGCTTTGAGGAAGTCATGTAATAAAACTACATATATTCAATTTAGTGCTTAATAGCATACTCAAACTTTCCCCAAATATCGTGTTATCTAACTTGAGGAAATAAGGTGTATTTCCCCTAGTTGAAAGAAAATTTAGTCTTCAAATATGAAAGTCTTTAAGAGATTAAAGAAACTTGTCCAAAATTAGACAAAAAGAGGCAGAGCTGGGATTTGAACACAGGTAAATAGGACTTCAGAATCTTTATTTAAGAAAAAGAAGTCTCTGTGCACCTGGGTGGCTCAGTTGGTTAAGCCTCTGACTTCAGCTCAGGTCATGACCTCACAGTGTGGGAGTTTGTGCCCAGTGTCAGATTCTGTGTTTACAGCTCAGAGTCTGGAACGTGTTTCAGATTCTTTGTTCTTCCTCTCTCTCTCTCTGCCCCTCCCCTGCTCACGCTCTCTCTCTCAAAAATAAATAAACATTAAAAATTTAAAATCTGCCTATAAATATATGAAACTATAGATACAGATCAGTTTTCCTTTTTTAAAAAATAATTTGTCAGGTTAGCTAACATAGAGTGTATACAGTATAGTCTTGGCTTCAGGAATAGGTTCTCATGATCCATCACTTATAATACTCAGTGCTCATCCCAACAAGTACCCTCCTCATTGTCCATCACCCATTTCCCCCTCCCCAAAGCCCCCACCCCCATCAAACTTCAATTTGTTCTTTGCAATTAAGAATCTCTAATGGTTTGCTTCTCTGTTTGTAACTTATTTTTCCTCCCCCCGCCATGGTCTTCTGTTAAGTTTCTCAAATTCCACATATGAGTGAAAACATAGGATATGTCTTCTCTGACTGACTTATTTCACTTAGGATAATACCCTCCAGTTCCATCCACATTGTTACAAATGGCAAGATTTCATTCTTTGTCATCACTGAATAGTATTCCTGTGTGTGTGTGTGTGTGTGTGTGTGTGTGTGCACGTGCACACATACACACTACATCTTCTTTATCCATTCATCAGTTGACAGACATTTGGGCTCTTTTCATAATTTGGCTATTGTTGACAGTGCTGCTATAAACATTGGGTACATGTGCCCCTACAAATCAGCACTCCATATCCTTTAGATAAATTCCTAATAGTGCTCTTGCTGGGTCATAGGGTAACTCTTTTATTTATTTATTTATTTATTTTGGAGGAATCTTGACACTGTTTTCCTGAGTGGCTATACCAGTTTGCATTCCCACCAATAGTGCAAGAAGATTCCCCTTTCTCCACATCGTCACCAACATCTGTTGTTTCCTGAGATGTTAATTTTAGCTACTCTGACTAGTGTGAGATGGTATCTTAATACGGTTTTGATTTGTATTTCTCTGATGAGTGATGTTAAGTATCTTTTCAAATGTCTGTTAGCTATGTGGATGCCTTCTTCAGAAAAGTGTCTATTCATATCTTCTGCCAATTTCCTCACTCAATGATTTGGTTTTGGTTTTTGAGTTTGGTAATTTCTTTATATACTTTGGATACTAACCCTTTATGTCATTTGCAAATATCTTCTTCCATTCTGTGGGCTGCCTTTTAGTTTTGTTGATTGTTTCCTTTGCTGTGCAGAAGCTTTTAATCTTGATGGGATCCCAACAGTTCATATTTGCTTTTATTTTCCTTGCCTTTGGAGATGGGTCAAGTAAGAAGCTGCTGCGGCTGAGGTCAAAGAGGTTGTTGCCTGTTTTCTCCTCTAAGGTTTTGATGGTTTCCTGTCTCACATTTAGGTCTTTCCTTCACTTTGAATTTATTTTTGTGTATGGTATAAGAAAGTGGTCCAATTTCATTCTTTGGTATGTGACTGTCCAAGTCTCCCAGTGCCATTTGCTAAAGAGACTGTCATTTTTTCATTGGATAATCTTTACTGCTTTGTCAAAGATTAGTTGGCCATACATTTGTGGGTCCATTTCTGGGTTCTCTATTCTATTCCACTGGTCTAGGTGTCTGTTTTTGTACCAATACCACACTATCTTGATGGTTACAGCTTTGTAATATAGGCTAAAGTCTGGGATTGTGATGCCTCCAGTTTGGTTTTCTTTTTGAACATTACTTCGGTTATTCGGGGTCTTTTGTGGTTACATGCAAATGTTAGAATTGTTTGTTCTAGCTCTGAGAAGAATGCTGGCACTATTTTGATTGAGATTGCATTTGTATAGATTGCTTTGGATAGTATCAACATTTTAACAATATTTCTTCTTCCAATCCATGAGCATGAAATGTTTTCCCATTTCTTTGTGTCTTCTTCAATTTCTTTCATAAGATTTCTATAGTTTTCAGCATACAGATCTTTTACCTCTTTGGCTAGGTTTATTCCTAGGTGTTTTACTATTCTTGGTGCAATTTAAATGGGATTGCTTCCTTGATATCTCTTTCTGTTGCTTCATTATTGGTGTATACAAATGCAACTGACTTCTGTTCATTGATTTTATATCCTGTACTTTGCTGAATTCATGTATTAGTTCTAGCAATTTTTTGGTGGTCTTTTGGATTTTCCATGTAGAGTATCATGTAATCTGCGAAAAGTGAAAGTTTGCCAACTTCTCTGCCAATTTAGATGCCTTTTATTTCAGTTTGTCGTCTAATTGCCAAGGCCAGGACTTAGATCTATGTTTTCCTTTGCATTAAGCAGTTCGTTACCAGGTCTATCTTGAAAGGGTTCAAACAGAAAATTCCAAGTTTTATTTGAGCTTTTTTTCAGGCAATAAATTCAGGGGTCTTATTTAACTTCATAGCTTTAGGACTAGTGCAACTCCTAGTGTGTATTTCATGCTCAGGAAATACTTGCTCAGCGAATTAGCCAGACTCTTTGCCTTGTTGTGCACTAGTCCACTGATCAGTAGAAGACATGACACACATACATTCAAACAAGTGAGAAACATTTCTCTGCAGGTCTTTGTTCTTTATACCACCCCGTATGACAATGCCTTTTCATCCACTTGTCTTTTTCTCCCCTGGCAACTCAATTTCCCTCTCCACCCCTTTCCTTTGTCCCACAGTTGAAAAAAACTCCTCCCGCTTGTCCACCTGGCCACCAGCCAACATGAGCCTTCCTGTTCCCCATAAGTGCTCCTCTTGATGGACGGCCTCGTGAACTAGGACAGTGGGTCATGATAGTAAAAACACAGATCAGATTGTTCAGGAAGAGTGGTTGCAATGAGGAAACCATATCCACAATATCTGTACTCATCCTTCACCAATATTTTGTTTTCTTATTTTTCCCTTTGCACTATGGGAAGACCATAAGAGGATAATGGCAGAAAAATAAATTGTGTTTAAACTAGAAAAACAAATTTTTTCAGTACAGTAACAGATTTTGAGAAGTACTAAGACCAAAAATTATGACACTTAAACTTTTGGCAGAATAATTGGCAGGACAAAAAGTCTTTTTTTCAATAGGGTTAATTCTAACAGCCAGAGTACTGTCAACATGCCAAGAAGAAAATCAGGTTAAAATTAACTGTTTAAGTACTTTTGTTTCTAGCATCTATTTTCCACCTCTATTTACTTGACCTGCAATGTCAGCACTAGAGACTAACCCCAAACCCAGCTACCCAAGATTATCTAGTAACCTGATCCCATAAATACACAGGGTGAGAACGGAGAAGAGAAAACTCCGTTTACCTTAAAAAGAGATCTTCCAAATTCATTAACATCTCATACAGTGCTCACCATTTCATTTGTGTTCACCTAACCTTATTCCCAGGCTCTAAAATGAATTGTTTCCGGGTCAAATAGCTATAGCACTTCCCCGAATTGGGGGGCGGGGGGGAGATACACATTTCAAATACAGAATAGTAGTGGTGCAAAGGTCACATGGAGAAAGAAATGAATCTTTCCCAACTGATCTCTGCTTACATCAAAGATCACCCCCCCAAATGGGGGAGAAGAAAAATTTCTTAAAGGTTTATATAGGCAAATATAGAACATACAATTTTGCAAAGGTAAAAATGCTTTTAGAAGCACATGAAGGCCAGTGACTAGCTGATAGTCCCTTTGAAGGCATGTGTAAAGTTCACCTGGAAATGGATGGTATGCTTCTGTATTTCTATTTATGAACTTACCAGGGTAGTCAACTTAAAGTTTAAAAATGTCACTGTAGAAGAAACAAAGGCGCAAACAAAGCTGGAGAGGTTGGGCAGCTCTGGTAACACCCATCAAATGCCAGTTAGGAATTGCCACAGTAGAGAATGAATGGTATTTTTCAAGACCGGGTCTATACCCAGATTGTGCTGAATTTCAGATTCTGCTTCTAGATGGAAAGGCACAAAAAACCCACAAAGATTTCCAGACCTTGGGTGTTTAAAGGGCCTTCACACAGTAAATCAACCTACTCCGGTCTTGTTTTCTCCGCAGCCAGACTGAAATAATACAGCACCAGCAGAGGTGTGAATTACCCCCATTCATCTTAATGGAGTGTTAACTTCAAAGGCTTGTTTTAACCATTTAAATGCTAAGCTCATGAGTAAACATTCCGTTAAAAAAAAAGGTACAATTTAAACATTCACCTTCAACATACGAAAGTAATTTATATTCTCAGCACTTCGTTTTTTAATTTAGCAAACAAGTCTCCAAGTGTTAAAAAAGTATATATTCTGTGCTTTACCTA
The DNA here is from genome assembly GCF_006229205.1 of Suricata suricatta. Lineage (NCBI taxonomy): Eukaryota > Metazoa > Chordata > Mammalia > Carnivora > Herpestidae > Suricata > Suricata suricatta. Next base: position 37,871,414 of record NC_043708.1, read on the forward strand.
GTTTTATTTTAAATAGTTCTTACCTAATAAATTATGAACATTAAGCCCATAATTCGAGGGCCTATATTTCCCAGGGAAAATGCTGCGGAGTACTTGAACAAGGGTTTTTGGTAATTCTGGTGAAGGGAGCACTGCTCTTACCTGCCGTCTTATTAGCTTCCTCCAAACTCATAGAAAGCTGTGACTCCAAACATGCAACCAGACAAGGCAGAATAGTGAAATGAAATAAAAGAAAAACACTTCTACAAATATTATCTCTTGGTATTAACTACGTTTTATGTTCAGTAGGTTACTTATTCCTTTGCCAAGCCTCTCATGACCCGATCCCATGAGCAGGTGACAAATGGATTAACTGGTGCCCAGCTGTCATCACACTTAACATTTGCCCCACAGGGCGTCCTTGCATCTGTTGCAGATTTAGGGTTATTTTGGTGTTACTGGAATTAGATTTATGTAAGCAGCTGAACACCTATTTGTGTTTGGATCTATAATTTCATAAACAGAAAAAGAGAGTACAAGAATTAGCTTATCAGATTGATGGGCTCTGGCTGACCTAAAGCCACAGGGGAAGCCATATCTGGCTGTGCCCCTGGGACCATGCTAAGTGCCCAGTTTCAGGAAGACATTAGTAGACAGCACGGCTGGGGCAGAACTGTGGGAAAACACTAAAAAGAGTGCCCACGGGGCCGGCTCCCCTGTGAGTGAAGGTTAGAGAAAGATTCTAAACATATTAGTTGTACAAGATGGAAGATGAAGAAATTCCCTGTCTCTGATTGAAAGCAAATTTATTTTACTGGTCCAGATGAAAGGATGGGGAAAAGGGGATAAATATCTGATCTAAGAGCCTGTTGTGGTCTGCACCTAATTTATACAGGATCATTTAATCCTCTCAACACAACCCTCTATAATTGGTATTAACTCCACTTAATACCTGTATGAAAGTGGAGGCTTGGAGAGGTTAAGTACTTTGCCTACACTCACTGAGATTTGCATCTAAGTCTTTCTAACTCCCAAACTCGGACTTTTTCCATTATACTATGCTGATCCAAAGTTGCCAAGAACTATCTTAACTCAGAAAGAAAGCTCGGTTGTCAATTTTTCAGCCCATTTCCTAAGTGGGAAGCAAAGGGGCACCTGCAAAGGTGCCTATTTCCATTCATGCAAATTGGTGCTTTGCATGCAATCCCCTACTTTACCTGCGCACAGGGGTAGAATTACATTTTCACTGATACACCCTGGCTTTGGTAGGCTGCAAACAAGGTGCCTTTCACATAGAACACTCATGGGGAGGAGAAATCTAGCTTCCGCTTTCCAACCAGAAGTAAACCACATCAATGGGAAACAATGATTCATAACCTCTGCACAAAACTGAATATAAATCATCACTATTTGTCTCTGTTTGCCAACAAGAAAGTCACGTGTCTTAGCGACAAAAGAGAGAGCTCAGAGACCTTCCACAGCCAATCATCACAGCTCTGTCATAATGAACAAAAGGAAAATCACAAACGTTTCTTAGAGAAGATTGGGAGGCAGGGCAAAATACCAAATGAAATAATCCCACAGTTTCGTTATTAGGGATTGATGATGACAACATTAGCCCACAGCTAAGATTCAATTTTGGATATAAACCCAATACACTGATTTCTTAGAAAACAAACAAATGAAAGTTTGACTCAGTACACTGAATAACACTAAAAACTTCTGCCTGTGATAAACACTGTTAAGAGATGAGAAGGCAAGTTGCCACCGATTAGGAGAGAATTTTTGCAAAACACATTATCTGATAAAGGACTGGCATCTAAAATATACAATGAATGCTTAAAAGTCAACAATGAGAAAATACACCAATTTAAAAAATGGGCAAAAGATCCAAACCTCACCCAAGAAAATATAGATGGCAAATAAGCATATGAAAAGATGTTCCACATCATGTGTCATTAGGGAAATGCAAATTGGAGTAATGAGATATAACTATACACCCATTAGTATGGCAAAAATCCAAACCACTGACAACACCAAATGCTGGCGAGGATATGGAACAACAGGAACTCTCATTCACTGCTGTCAGAAATGTAATCTATTACAGCCAGTTTGGAAGGCAGTTTGGCAGTTTCTTATACGACTAAACATATTCTTACCATATGATGTAGCAATTGTGCTCTTTGGTATTAAGGCAAATAAGCTGAAACTTCTATCCACACAAAAACCTGTGCACATTTATTCATTTTTGAGCACTAGGAAGAGGTTCTTCAACAGGTAAATGATAAAACAAACTGGCACATCCATACAATGGAATCTTATTAATCATAAAAAGAAAGGAGCTATATGAAAATGCAGGGAGGAAACTTAACTGCATTTTGTTAAGTGAAAGAGCCAGCCTGAAAGGTTAGATAATATAATTTCAACTATAGACATTCTAGAAAAGGATCACAGGGAAAAGGCTCAGTTTTTATGAAGTCCATCAAAAGATCAATGGTTGCCAATGCTTGCATCACCAGGGAACTCTCAGGCAAAGTGTGTACTTTAGTAAATGATACTGTATCAAGGGGTGCCTGGGTGGCTCAGTTGGTTAAGCCTCCGACTCTTGATGTTGGCTCAGGTCTTGATCTCCCGGTTGATGAGTTCCAGCCCTGTGTCAGGCTCTGTGCACCAGTGTGGAGCCTGCTTGGTATTTTCTCTCTCTCTCTCTCTCTCTCTCTCTCTCTCTCTCTCTCTCTCTCAAAATGAATAAACTTAAAAAAATTGTAAATACTGTATCAACATTGGCTCATCAAGTATAACAAATGTACCACACGAATGCAAGATTTCAATAATATGGGAAACTATGGGTGCACTGGGAGTCAGGGGACATGTGAGAACTCTGTACCTTCTGCTCAACACTCTACAAACATTAAATCTACCCTAAAAAATAAAGGCTATTAATTTTTTAAGAAACCACAAAGATTCACCTAATATATCAAAGAGCATTTTGCATATTATTTTAATTAAAACTGCTATAAACCCACTTTCCCCTACCTATCCCCATTTTGTTCTGCTTTTCTGTAAATAACATTTATAAAAATGTTTACCCATATAAAAAGGATTTATCTAAGGTGCTTTCCAGAATTATTCCTTCTTGCATATTGAGGTAAATTATTCTTTGTAATAAGTGGGAAAAAATATTTCTTTCATTTATTAATCCAATTAAAAATGATTAGTGCTAAACTAAAATTCCCAACCAAAATTCCAAAGATGAGCAAAAGAAAGGCCTGTGGGGGGGAAAAGAGATAAAGAACAATTAGAGTATTTTAAACCTCCACCTTCTCCTAATGTATGTTATAGTACAAAATACATGAACTTCCTTGACGGAGATCAAATACTCAGGTATAAAATGACAAATTATTTTTTATAATAGAATTCTTAAAAGAAATAAAAGCTAACCTACCCCAAGTTTTTTCCATGAGAGAAAATCCTCTCTGCTAAGTTTTAGATAAAATAGTCCTGGGAATACAAAAATCAAACACGTTGATGTACTGGACCCTTTAAGTGAGAGGAAAGAGGAAAACAAAGCGGATATTAGAGGATGTTGCCGGCATCAGAGGCCAGGCTGGATGACAATTTTTATCTATTTTGTGACATAGCTTTTTAAAAATAGAAAACTTACCAACTACACCAAATACATTCCTAATGTCAGGGACATACATTGCAAGTAAAACAATGATAATATTGAGTGCGAGAGTGATCAAAGAGTGGCGAATCCAAGAGAATGGAAAATTGGAGAAAAACATCATCATGAAAGCTTTTCTTGTCTGTGTAACAGAAAAAGAAACAGATTTAAGTAAAGAGAAAGTGTCAAAGTCAAAATACTTGCTTAGGCACAGCACAGTGACCAGAGCATCCACGCCCCCTACACCATTTAGATTAAAAAAAAAATACAGTATAAACTATTATTATAAAGTGTTGAGGACAAATCAAGTAAGAAATATACCTTTCTGAATGAGCTTAATAAAAATTATTCTGCTTTAATTCTTGAAGCAATGTTCACGTTCAATTTCTTTAGGTTGCATAATTTTCAAAATGACCAACAATAACACTGCATGATAAAATCTCAGAGAATCATTTTCATTAAATTCAGAGAGAACAACAAAAAGTTTGAAACAGAAAAAAGAAATATGCTAGGGGAAAGAAAGATCGTCTACCATTTTATTTTATACGATCTGTTTCATAGCATGTGAATATGAAAACTAGTTTATGACACTTCCACTGCCAAGGAGGTGGGCAGCGGGCAGTCACACCCCGCAAATGGTTACCCGCCAGGCCACTGCATGGCAGGGTAGTCCATGCAGGGAGTGAGCCAAAAATCTTGAAGACCCAGTTCTTCAGGAACTCGCTGTTGAGGGATTCAAGACATTTATGCAGAAACATTCATACCTAAAGCCTCTGTTTCTATTTTCTCAGAAATTCTTAAGATTCTTACATATGGCAACTAAATACAGAATGAAGATCTGTTCTGCCCCTTAATTATAATTCTCGAGCAAACACAGTATTTTGACTAAGATTAAATTAGAATGTCTATGTGAAAATAAATCTACAATAAACCAGAACAAGCTTATTTTTGCTGACTTGACTTTTGCTTCTTCATGCACATTCTTTTGAAAACAGAATACAGAATTAAAGGAGGGGGGAAACCCCAAACTTTAGAAGAACCATAGTTTCTAAATTGGAAACAATGCTGTGGGAGAGCGTAAATCTAAACTAAATCTCAGAAAGCACAAATTAGCTTAGTGGTTCAGTGTTATTTTTGTGCCTTCACAGGGCCATATGCAAGTATGAGGTCTTTGATCAATTACTGGACTAATGAATAAGATATACAAGCCTAGATGTGATTCAAACATTCTAGTCTGCAAAGAATTAGCATTGTCATATCAGGGAGCTGCTACATTATCCAACAAGACCGTTAAGAGTACTTACAGGGAAGTGGATTAGAGGGACCGTCAAAAGCACAGCAAACAGTATGCATAACTTCACAACCATGACAACAACATCATGTGGCAAGTACTTGCTATAACCTTGCAGTAATTCTGATGCCACTTTGTCTGTAAATTAAACATTATAAACTACTAAGATGTCAATAACAGCAAAATTATTTCACTTTGCACAAAATGGATCTTCACAAATTTTGGATTCCCAGTACCAAATACATCTCTGGCCTTTCCCCTATCTTTTGAAATACAGAGATAATAGTTAAATATCTTCTCTAAAGTTACAATCTTTTCTTTTAATTAAACTAGAAATCAGCAGAACTTATAAAATTATGACCATGAAAAAAATATATATATCTTGAGAACTTTTCCATAATCCAAAAGTTTTGAACATTTATTTTGTAAGATGTTTTCACACGTATCACTGAAAGTGTACCATGCATACCCTTGTGTAACAGTTAGGAGGGTAGCTAGGCTGGAAAATATTAATTGACTTGCCCAAGATCACACAGCACAAAGAGGTGGAGTTTGAAGAGCTATATACCCACGTTTTCGGTGCCAAAGCCAATACCTTTTCCTCAATACCACAATGTTTATGAGAATCTTACACTTCTGTGCATATTGTCTGCTTCATCAACATTTCACCTGTAAGTTCCTCTCTCATAAGAAAATGTAGTTGTAGGGAAATGGCCAGCAAGCCAGTGGTAGTCAGTGACAGAATTTGTACATGCTATGTTTTGTTCCATGTCAGTCTTCCATTTTCCCAATGTCTTCTGCACCCCCCATCAGAAGAGGGGTATGAAGAGTGGGCATTCTCAAGAATGCTCCATGTCCTGCCTTACAGTGAAAGATCAGTTGGTACTTAGAATACTACCTTTTATTTTTAAGTAGGCTTCATGCCCATGGTGGGGCCCTATGCAGAGCTTGAACTCATGACCCTGAGATCAAGACCTGAGTTGAGATCAAGAGTTGGATGCTTAACCAACGGAGCCACTCAGGTGCCCCAAAATATAATGGTGCTTTTTAACTTTTTTAGACGTTTACTTTTTAAGAGAAAGACGGAGCACAAGTGGGGGAGGCGCAGACAGAGAGGGAGATACAGAGTCTGAAGCAGGCTCCAGGCTCTGAGCTGTCAGCCCAGAGCCAGACGCGGGGCTCAAACTCACGAACTGTGAGGCCATTACCTGAGCTGAAGTTGGCTCCTTAACCAACTGAGCCACCCAGGTACCCCGAATGGTGCTTTTTTTAATTGGAGAGTAGTATGTTTTCAAAGAGATGTTTTGGAGGAAATAAAAAACACACCTCTGTTTTCAAAGAACTTAATATTTGAAGGAGCCGTAAAATGAACGTATACACATATAGTATAAATACAGATATGTGCATGAGTGGCAGTAATAAACAAAGAGTGCTTGTGAGTAGGGAAAGGTACTTTGACTTTGGGATGAAGAAGGAGGGAGGTGTGGGGAGAGTCATCATGATATAGTGAAGAGTAGGAAGGTAGAGGGTTCTGTACTCTGGGACTACACAGACTAATGTTCAAATTCCTCTACTTACTAGCAACTTAACTTCTCTGAATCTCTTGGTTCTTCTATCTGTAAAGTGGGACAATAATATTTTGACATGTGGAGTTACTGAGAGCCATAAATGAGTTAATGCATGGGTGGAGAAAGAGATTCTCAGAGGAAGAAGTAAGAACACAAGCAGAAGCCCTGAAGTAGCACAGAGGATATGCATCTGAGAAAATGAGCAGTCCAGTGGTAGTAAGTACTTACAATGGCTGACACAGGATGTGGTGTAGAGACAGTATTGGGTGATAAGGCCAGAAATGCACTTAAGACTCAGTAACAGAGCTGTCCATAAGGTTTGTATTCAATATGGTGGGCTAGAGAGACGCAGTGACTTCTGAAGATTTGTGTATTATGATCTGAACTAAGCAGGAAGGAAAAGATACCCCAAACTGAAGTACGAGTTAGAAGGTTACTGTCATAATCACTGAGAACTAATGAGAATTTGAACTAGACTAGTGATAATGGAAAAGGGAGAGAAACCAATTGTCTAAAGCCTCAAAGAACTAGTTTACATGATGGGAGATTAATGGGCTAAGTAAGAGATTAAGAAGAGCCAGGAGAAGCACCTGGGTCGCTCAGTCAGTTAAACGTCAGGCTTCCGCTCAAGTCATGATCTCATGGTATGTTGGTTTGAGCCCCGCGTCGGGCTCTGTGCTGACAGCTAGCTCAGAGCGTGGAGCCTGCTTCAGATTCTGTATCTCCCTCTCTCTCTGACCCTTCCCTGCCCACACTATCTCTCTCTGTCTCTCAAAAATAAATAAAAAACATTAAAAAAATTTTAAAAAAGAACAGAAGGGCCAGGAAAGCTGGATTCTATTTCCAAATCTGAAATATTTGTGTGTCTTTGAAAATACATGGCAAACTATTTTATTTCTACTTTCTGAATCATGAAAATGAGCTATTAACACTACTTAAGAATTTTGTAGACTTTTAAAATGGTCTGGTTATTATGTAACACTTGGGCACTGGGCTGGCTCTCCAGAGGAACACTTGTCCTTCCTCAACTTACAATGCTTTAACATCTGTAAAGAGCCAATATTATTAATCTAGGTACATACTTATAGGTCTCTGTAATCTGAGAAAACTCAGATATTAACTCGGCCTTGGGAGCGCTGGATAAAAGGATCCCAAGCAGCTCCAGAAGCCAGAAGAGCTAGATTTATTACGAATTCAAAATATCTGTTATATATTCACTTTCTACTTTCCAGGATGAAAACATTTCTTCTGAGCCAGTCAATTCTGTGTTCTTAGCTGAGCCTTAACATATGTGAGGGATAGAGCACAACACACTTCTCTGAATTCAAACAAATCTCTATAAATCTTAGTAAGAATCTGATGGTGATCTCTGCAAGTCATATATGCTATTAAGTCAGAAGGCTGTCTTGTGTAACACACATTGTCAAACCATCCGAAGTTGATAAAAATTACCACAGTAGCAGAGAGATCACGGGATGAGTGTTCAGGATACATGCTACTAATAGTGTAATGATTCACTTCATTTTTTTGGGCTTCAGTTGCTCATTTACAAAAGAGTTGAAGGCCTTACCTTGTGACTAGCCCTTCTGATAATTGCTCAGTTAGTAATTTCTCTCCATAAGACAGAGCTACTGTTATCTTGACAGAAATATACCATAAAAGATGTTCCTTAGTTATGATTAACAACCCCCCAAAAGCTACTGTGAACAGAAAAATCAATATCTGAATCTTCTTTTGTCTTTGGAGAAGGAATTACTTTTATATCATTCTTTCTATCTATCACGTACCTATGATAAGATTTTTCTTAGATGTATACTTCTTCATTAGATAAAATGTGGACAGTCTGAAGAATTTGTGGTGTATTAAGTCAGACACAATATAACCGCTTTACCTGATAACAAGGACAATCCCTACTTAGGAAATATTTCATTTACATAATGAAAATGTTTCACCTCTGTGTTCATGGAACAATAGATTGGTAGATCAGTAGGTAAGTAGACAGAGATATATAGATATGTCTGGAGCTTAAGTGAGCCAGGTTCTTCCAAAAGCTCATTGACAAAAACTTGGGATGAAGGAAATCTGGGTTCTCTAGCATAAGTCCTGAGGAGGGAACCTTGTAATGAAAGCACTACCTTTGGAGACAGTCAGAATTAGATTCAAATACCAACGCATCATTCATTAGCTGCAGGTATCTGGCCAAATTGCTCAAGCTATGTGAACCTATACCTCGTTGAGTTGTTCTAAGGATTAAGTTAAGCAATATATATAAAATACCTGACACACAGTAAATGGTAGCTCAATAAATGTATTAGCATCCATCCTTCCTCCACTTTCCCTTCGATCTAAGCTTTCTGACAATTTAATACAGCATTTCATGGTAATTTATGTAACTATTCCTCAGCTATCCTGGAGACTGGCAGACCATTTGAGGCTTCTTCCAGATAGCAACTGATCCATAAAGAGGAGAAGGTGGTCTATTTTTTGGACTTTTTCTCAATATTGATGACTCCTAAATACAGTAGTATTGTGCCAGTGATTTTTTTTTTTTTTGTGGCAAGATTGCACTTTACTGTGATGCTTAGGATCTTTATATACCATAGATGATTACATCATTTTTCTAATGATTACATTGTTTGTTACTTCCAGAAAAATTATTATTTCCATGGTAGCAAAAACAGAAAATCAAAATAGAAATGAGGTACAATAGAAAAACACACAGCTATTCTGCTATACTAAGTGTTTGCTCAATCTCAACAGAGAGCTTGCTACGGTATCTTATTATTCTAGAAGCCTTACTGAGCTCAAGTCTGTCCAAAAACTCACAAACCCAACAACCCAAACTAGAGCTTATATAGTTCAAGAATTTTGTTTTATGAGCGATGATCAAAAAACTTCTCCATCTGCCTTAATTTTCTTTGTAGTGTGTCCAGCAGGGTGCCGTACTCATGTTGGAGATAATACTTTTCTTGATGGCGTACACAGAGCTCTACCACTTTTATCCTACGTCAGTATAAAATGCAAGAGCAGATTTAGATTAATGAATGGCCTTTATTACTGTTAAAATAGCATAGAGATAGCAAGAAAAGGACGATAGAGCAATTATAATATTTTCATACACTGTAAACTCCAAGAGCACACACATTATACTGTCAAGTTACCATATTTAACTTTAATTTCATTAAAGATGGTGAGAAGTATAGTGCTGAAAAACTGAGCACCCTGAAATTATAAAATAACTACAACAAAAATGATAATAATAATAACAGTAGCTACTGGCAGTAGCTCTCCTTTGCGGAAGAATGCTATGTGCCAGATACTATAATAGATATTTTACACATAACTCCTTTCCTCCTCAGTACAACTCTATGCAATTATCCCTGTTACAGATTAGGAGACGACAAGATTACAGGGTAAGTATCCTGTTCAAGGTCACATAGCTGGTTAGAGCAGAATAGTTATCTGCACAATATTTGTTGGATTTCAAAATCCATACTCTTTCCACTGGGATTAGGAAAGGTGGCTGGTTAAGTAAAGGTAGCTATGCAAATAAACATTGTCCAAAAACTTGTCAGACTTGGAAAAACTCTGGGAGAGAAGCAAAGTGCCATTAAAAGTAATCATGGATGTCTAAAACCTGAAACACGTGCAAAGGCTATCAACCATGAAATCAGAGTCGTAACAGCTAAATATCACCCGAGTAATAACAGCCATTTTCTTGGAGAGCTGTTATAAAAGCACTCATAAGCTGAAAAGTGTATTCCAGAATTGACAAATTGACTGCAATTTGTTACAATGGGTTTGTTTGCAAATTAAATAGGTTTGCAGATTAAACAAAAGAGCCTACATTTTTTTTCTTATTCTGGACTTTTAAGTTTTCCTTTTTCTTTAAGTTTCATTTTCTTTCCTTTTGCTTTGGGTTCTTTTTGGAACATGGGGAAAAAACCCCACATACCAAGCAGAAAATTTTTCAAAAATAAATAAAAATTTACTTAATTTTTTTAAATTTAAGAATTTAAAAGAATCCCTTTACCAAATTTAAGAGGGGGGGGAAGGTATCATAGTACATACATTGCCAAATTGTGTGAATTAAGTCTGAAGGCAAAGATCTCTGAGATCTAAGTGTACAACTACAGTCCAGTGTAAAACCCTTTTGTCTCTCAACTTGTTCTTTTGCAATTAAGATGACTGATCCTTCTAACCTCTCAAACTAGATTCCAACAAATTGAATTCTTAAAAAACAAAATCATTATTGCACATTTGTTTCTTGTGGAAAGACAGCAATATCCCTAAGCCTGTGGCTTTACTTAGGTGTTAAAATTTTTTTTCACATGAAGTTATTATTAATCTTGAACTTGATCCATATCTTTGAGAGAAAGAAAACCAATTCTTTTTAAGGCCCATAAAGCTACCACAGTGCTACACTGAATTTAGCAGCCTAAACAAATTAACTTACTAACAAAAGGCAGAAACAAAGTCTATATTCAGATGTGAGATCAACTAGAGAATAATTTGTAATTGATAATTAAATAATATACTTACCATAAAACGTGAGGTACCCAAAGAGGGCAGATATAAAATAAATGAGAAAACTTAAGCCAATTGCTGTATTGGTTGCATTTTGCATTCTTTTCTTTGAAGGGCTAAAAGACATAAATGGCAAAAGTAGAAACTGTGATATGAATTACATCTAAAGAAACAAATATCAACCAAGCCAGTCAAGAGGACTCCTTAATTGTTCAAGAACTACTTCACTAATAACTATATACTAGAATTTCTGATTTGAAATTACTGCACAAAGATTTTGCTCCCAGGAGACATTCTCAAGTTGAACCAAACTAGCTCTTCATTGTTTTATTTTAAATAAATACTTAGGGGTGCCTGGCTGACTCAGCCAGTACTGCATGTGACTTTGGATCTTGGAGTTGTGAGTTTAAGCCCTACATTGAGCGTAGAGATTGCTAAAAAAGAGGGGTGCCTGGATGGCTCAGTTGGTCAGCTCTTAATCTTGGCTCAGTCATGATCTCATGGTTCCTGGCATTGAGTCCTGTATCAAGCACTGTGTCTCCAGAGACAGCGCAGAGCCTGCTTCAGATTCTCTCCTGTCTCTCTCTGCCCCTCCCCTGCTAGTTCTCTTTTTCAAAATAAACTTTTAAATAAAATGAAATAAAATCTTAAAAAAAATAAACTAACACTGAGAATCCAGTGATGAGAGGGAAGGATTCATAAAGGTGAATGTCATTCAATCTGAAAGTCAAACAAGTAAAAAGAAATACTTAATACATTTAAAATATTCCAGGATTCTATGGTACCTTTGAAGTTCACAGTATATGGGCAATATTGAGGTATGGCAGAGAAATGAAAAAGCCATGGTAGGTATGGCATAAGCGCTCTGAAAAAGAATTTTAAAAGATCAAATTATTAAATACCACTGTTTAAACCACTACTTCATTTGACAATAAACTCAGGTCTTCAAAAAAAAAAAAATCAAATTGGTTCAATTGACTTCACTGTTCATGAATGATCTCTACATAAAATGAGGATGTTCTGTGTTTTTTTGTTTTTATTATTTTTTCTAAAGAGACACAAGTATAGTAACCACCAAATGTTTTTACTTAATAGTTAGACTGCCTGTGCTAGCCAGAATATTTCTTGGCTGGCCTCTAAACTCTATACAAAGGAATACCACCAACTGAATCTAAGAGAATACTGAAAATATTAATCTCATTTTAGCATTTTACCTAGGGTCTCTTTCATTGGGAATGAACAGGATATATTCTAGACCAATGAATTCTTAAAAATCCATTGGAATATATAAACATAATTGTTTTTTCTTAATTAGAATACCTAAGAGTCAGAGGAAGTTATAAAGCATACAAGATACCATCTAAATGAAACTGCAATCTTTATAAAATTAATGGTGATTTACTTTCTCTTTTCTACTTAAAAATTTTCTAACTTTAGACTCTTCAACAAAGGTTCCAGATGACTGAAGACCTATCTTGGTACATAATGCCTCCTAAAATACTTGAAGGGAGCTAGGAAGGAGAGCTGTCGCATTTCCGGAGCCTGGGTTAGGGGAATGAGAGTTTAATTCACAAAACCGTTCACATATTGCTCAGTGCCTGGTTTGCCAATTTTACCCGACCTGGATCTTTAAGGCAGATGGCCTTTACCATATAAAGGATGTGGTAATCTCCCTTCTGGAGCCAGAGACACATTTCTCATTGAAAAACTAGGGATTAAAAGGAAAATTCTGCATGGAGGAGTTAGCACACTAACATGCTACCCTGATAAGAGCTGTCTAAGAGTGGAGGGGATTCTAGTACCTGGGACTTGGATTTCAACAGAATAAAAATAAAAAGGTAGATGAGAAACTTGCAGCAACAGGGACGACTTTGGGTTCTTCTAGAACAGTAAAGGGGAAATTGTCCAGATCACAGTTCCTCTGCTGATGTTCAGAGGCTCCTGCAGGTGTTTCCGGCATATTCTAAGGTTCTTGGAGCAAGGAGACTGGGTCTTCTAGGCCCCACTGCAAGCATCATAAACCTCAACTCTGGAACGTCAGCCAGAAGATATATTGGCGGCACTCAGTTGCTGGTACAGTGATGAGGCTGTTTAGCTACAGACCGAGGTTGTACTCACAGGGGAGGAGTTTTTGATATAATTGGCTATTTAGCTTTACAAGTCCAGAAGGCAACAGGAAGTCTGTATCCACAGAGGACCTTATTGGCCAGACCAGACATTCAGTAAATCTGTTCTTTTAGGCAGTGGCCCATTTAAAACAGGCTCCATTTAAAGGCATGCCAAGAAAAAAAAAAAAGGTGGCTGTTTCATAATGGGCCACCCTGTGTTAAATAATATTATTCTTCTGGTAGGCAACCCTATACTTAGCACTTTCATGAAAATTAATTAGTTACAGGTACAAAGACCTAAGAGACCCTGTTACATAATTCTCTTAAAACTTGAAATGTGAAAAATCAACCAAAAGTATCTGTTAATAACTTACACACCTCTTTGGAGAAATGAAAGAGCTTTGGTTTACAATCATCTGTAGCGTTTGAAATCTGTTTAAGAGGATAGAGGGGGAAAAAGAGAAACCAACAGTCATTAAAAGTCAGAATACACCCACAAAAATGATGTAGTTATTATTCCTAGGCTTTCAAATAAAAATCTTTCAAAACAAAGTTCCAAATTGCAATATAGCCATTACTTTTTCATTAATTAGGAAAAAAAATCATTATTGCTTGGGTTTCTTTTTTCTTTTTAGCTTAAAATAAAAAGAAAGAAACTGAAAATGTAAACCATTACCTGGAAGTATTGCTCTACATAATTTAATGGCAGAGGACAAGGAATGGACCATTTTTTAATTATTATCTGTAAGAATAAACAGAATCCACACTCAATTTATTTCTTACAAGAAATTGATTTCATGACAAGAAATTGATTTCAAAGAAGTCAGCATTACTTCAGTTAAACGAACACCATCCCAACTAAGAGCTAACAAACATTCTTTGCTTGTGTGATCTTTTTCCATTTAGAAAGGGTCATCAGTTAACATGGCTGCCTACTGTCAGAGGGAAAGGGGGGCTCCGCATATCTGCTTAGTGGGGATCTCCCCTCTTAAAGACTGAGTACACTCATGTCAACTTTCAAAACTCCAATAGCATCTAGGCATTACACAAAGCACAACTCAAAATGGGAACGTGATGCTTTTAGTAACAGTGGTGTAAGACTATGGTCATTTGTGGATCTGGCATCAGTAGCAATAGAGAAAAATTAATAGCAGTTTTGGAAATGGCCATAGATGGAAATAAGGAGAGACCCCACACAAGGCAGGAGTTCAGGGATCTCTGATGTAGAAGTACTGTCCTCCGGCTGTTTTTAGACTTGTATTACTTTTGGTAAACGTACATAAGGCTGGCTAAGAGTAAGAGCACATAGCTAGTGAACTCCAGCTGGTAAAAAGAAATTTTTAAAAAATTAAGAGAAACCCAGAGGGACGCTATCTCCCAGAAAGAATCACTGCAGACATCTCAGGATTTTACTCTGGACCACGCCATCCTGCTCTAGGCCTACAGTTGTGGACATGTCGACATTACTATTGTTGAGGCTGTTTCAGGGCACGTAATTACTTTGTAAATATTTGCTCCAGGCTGAACCCCAGCACACAGAGGGGCAAGGGAGAATAAAGGGAGCATTTGTCTTTGCAGGAGACTAATAAGTAAATGCTATTCCAATTCGGTATTTATCTAGTTTGGGATTTTACCTTATTCAAACAAAATTTTATATAGCGATAAAACAAATTAAGGAAAACGTACACTTTTAAGATAAAGTTAATAGTGAACTAAAGAATTACTTTGAACTCAAACCTTCACCAAGGAAAAAAAAATAAAAGGGTAAACTGAGTAAGTTGCTTTTGATATTTCTAGGTGAGTTTTCAATATGGAAGAAAACTACATAATGGTCAACTTACCCAGGAGAAAGAAAAAAAATCAAAAGAGTAATTTTAGATCTTTTTCTCTGATTTGTTTTCAGAAAAAGATGAGGATGGGGTAGGATAAGGGATAGAACAGGATAGTGGTTACCACTGGTCTGTCTTCAGCCCTGCCCCAAATTCAGCACTGCATACCTTCCCCATGCTAACAGCGATGTGGTGGCAACAGCAGCCAGGGACTGAGCACCTATGTACCAAGTACTTTGCCAAGGTCGGAATGGGAGCCATCTCATTTATTTAATCAGCTTTTATTGCTTGACTTGCAAATCAAAACATTTCAAAACAATGCTCTAAAGTACAATATAATGATCTTTTCATTTATTTTTCAATGAATTTCTAATTAATGAAAAAAATCATTAGCAGCTTGGTTTTATATTAATATAAAATTGAGTTACTAGAGTTAATTTTCCTGCAGAGACCCATCCCAAGCCTAAGCCCGCATGGTGGGATGGTGAGATATGCTGTCCTACAAAGTAGAAGTATAGAATGAGAAGGGATAGATACCCTTCTCAACAACAGTGACAGGGAGTCCTTGCTCAGGCTCAAGACACAACAGGGTAAGAAGAGAAATCCAGGGGTTAGCAAGACAAAGAGAAAAAGATTAAGTTCACGTGAACAAAAGACCCTTCCTTCTCTCTGTTCCAAGTCCTTCCTATCTTTCAAGGTTCAAGTTTAATTTCCTTCTCTCCTCTCAGTTCCTGCAATTCTTATTCTGAAGCAAATAAATCAATATTCAATTATGTATTATCCTCATTGTTCTCTATTGTTTTCCAGTTAATTTTTCTTATCTCCATTCCGAGATTGACAGATCCTTAAGAATAGCACGAACAAGTCTATAATGCCTCACTTAGTGCTCAGAACAAGCAAAGCTTCTGACTAAAAACCATCCAAACTGTTTTCTATTTTGATTAATGGCTCACTAAAATATTACTTAGAATATTTATCTATACTCAAGCTAGAAGCTTTGGAAAGAACGGCAATCCATCTGTTTTCTCAAATGGACCAAAAAAGGCTAATCCATCCAGTTACTGTCATTCTGAGCCCCTGATAAAATTGACTTCAGGGAGGCAAAATTTTACATTAAATTTTTATGCAAAATAAGGATCTGGGACAACAGACAAGACCTAAAGTTTTGCTTTCTGTCTAGCAGCAGGCATCAGCTCAAAGGTCAGCCAAGACGGGTGCTCACAAGTACATCCAGGAGCTACAAAGGGAGAGCAGTCCACTGTAACGAGCTCTCTTCTCAGGGTGCAGGTTGGCAGTATGGTGGTCCACAGGCTCCTCACCCAATCCAGCCCAGTAAAGCCCCCAGACTGGGGCACAAGGCCAAGCAAGGTTATGTCATATATCAGATTCATGTATACCCCAGGGGTTGCAAACACTCAGTTCCTAAGGGGTAACCTAGGACAGGCCTGTCCATCACAGTGCTAACCAGCTAAGATCGGCCCAAAGCCTGAGTCCACTGCAGATGTGCTAGCGGGACACCACTGGGGGACTGTGAGAGTCCTGAATTCTAACCGGGTTGGCAAAGATTCCATGTACAAATTCTTTGAGGTTAACTTCATTGATCTATCCCATTAAGTTCTCAGAAGAAGCCTGACATCAGTGGATCACCGAACCAGTCCACAAGCACAGGCAGGTGTGAGAGCTGACATCTGCAGGCCACAAGAGACACGGCCTTGGAAAGGGTCACAAGTTCCACCGCACTGTTAGTGGTTCCCGCCAGGCAGCACGGAGAAGACACAATACTCCCCAGCTCCACCATTACTGCTAATGTAGGTCATGTTTGTAACATTTACCTCATAAACGATTTAGGACAGTCATATCTGCTTAAAAGTATTCTTTAATTTGTCTGTTAAAATGAGTTGTCTGCAGACTGTTCCCTAAATGCATTGTCATCTTATGAAAGTTGAAGCACAATAATGTTTGAAGACTATAAGTGATGGTGTATCTTGTTTCTAATAAGATAAACACTTTTATCTTTGCTTTACCTTATTAGGGAGTTTATATGTCGGTGTTTAAAATGTTGTATGTCATAATAGGCATAAAATAAATTCTGTAAAAGTGGAATGCAGAAGGTAGCTACGTAGGTTTGTAAGTACATGGAATGAAACCCACACTTCATTGGGATGATGTAACGCTCTGCTGATTTACCCTCAAATGGGCTGTTTTTAGGGGTTTGGTAAGAACAAGCTCTTTAAATTAGATTTTGCTTGGAAATGTGAAGAATATCCTAACCCTTTATCATGATCATATGCAGAAAAATAAAGTTAACAAGGGCCCACATTTTTAGGTTTAATCCAATACTCCATTTATATAACTGTTGCTTCTGAAAGAATAGTTTAAAAGAATGCCACCATTTTTAGGAGAATTAAATAAACCTGTTATAAGAGGGTTCCTTACAAATGAAAATAAATCCTGCTTAACTTTAGCAAAATTGCCTTGATCTCCAGAGTACCTCTGAGGTTCACAAAGAAGGTGGAGGCTTCTGATTCTATCCCATGACTCCATGGGGTATGTAGGAGACTGAATTTCATACAAAATTGTCAGTAATGCTATTTAGCCAGTGTATAGTAAAACAGATAGAAACTGGGGACACCTGGGTGGCTCAGTCGGTTAAGCGTCTGACTTTGGCTCAGGCCATGATCTCATAGTTCCTGGGTCTGAGCCCCGCACCCAGCTCTGTGCTGACAGCTCAGAGCCTGGAGCCTGCTTCTGATTTTGTGTCCTCCTATCTGCCCCTCCCCGGCTCATGCTTTGTCTCTTCCGCTCAAAAGTAAATAAAACATTTAAAAAATGATAGAAATTGAACATTAGGTAAATGAGATGAATTTACCTTAAGATTTGTTATCTAGTAACCAAGGCTTGGATTGGGAAACTGAGAACCATCAGAGAACCTTTTAAATGTGAGGATAAAAAATGAAAGCCGGCTTTAAGGCATGCCTGGGCTGTTTAAGCTTCCGACCTCGACTCAGGTCATGATCTCATGGTTCCTGAGTTCCAGCCCCAAGTAAGGCTCTGTGATGATGGCTTAGGGCTTGGAGCCTGCTTCCGATTCTGTGTCTCCCTTTGTCTCTGATCCTCCCCTGCTCACGCTCTTTCTCTCTCTCAAAAACAAACAAACATTACAAAAAATTTAAAAAAAATTAAAGCCGGCTTTGATCAGATTTTTTAAAAAAGACTACACGTTTCATTTACATTATTTAGACAGTGTAATTTAAGAGAGTAATAGATTTGGGGACTGATTTTTTTTTTGAAAAATGTAATATAGACATTATATAGATTTACAAACACATATTGACAAAAATAATAAATGAAATCATTGACACCTTTCAAAAAAAATCTGGGTTAATATATACAGGTTTCTTTTCCTACCACTAGTATTTCTAAACCTAATATTTGAAAGTCTGAAATAAATATGACAATTAAAAGGAGCATTAAAAAAAGTGTACAGTGTCTTCATTGTCCCAATGTAGATCAGATTTAAATTGTGCTCACAGGTAAAAATCTGGGCAGATGGTTTATAATAAGTGCAGAATGAGGGTATTATTTCCACATGACTGCTACAGTAAGAAATCTGCGTCAAATCTGAGTGCCTGCCATGACAGAAAACAATACTGTGAAAAATACAACAGACATCTCGTATCAATACATCTCACATGCTTCAAGCTACTGGCTATTAAAACCAAATTATTCTTACCTATGCAAAGCTTGGATTGCCAATTATCTGTGAGGAAAAAAGTCACTGTTATCTAGACTGATTCTCTTTCACATCCATGTGTTCATTTGCATACATAGGTCATTGCTAACCATGTAGATACTTTTCAACAATTAATATATGAAACTGGGCTACTTTCTAACACCATATAGAAAAATAAACTCAAAATGGCTTAAAGATCTTCAATTAGGATTAAATGTGAGACCCGAAACCATAAAATTCCTAGAAGAGAACATAGGCAGTAATTTCTCTGACTTCAGCCATGTCAACATTTTTCTAGATATGTCTCTTAAGGCAAGGGAAGGAAAACAAAAATAAACTGAGACTACATCAAAATAAAAAGATTTTCCACAGCAAAGTAAACCACCAAGAAAACTGAATGGGAGAAGATATTAGCAAATGACGTATGTGATAAGAGGTTAATATCCAAAATATATAAAGAACTTATACAACTCATGCCAAAAAAAATCCAATTAAAAAATGAACAGAGGAATTGCATTTTTCCAAAGAGGACATAGAGATAGCCAATAGACACAGAAAGATGCTCAGTGTCACTAATTACCAGGGAAATGCAAATCAAAATCACAATGAGGTATCACCTTACACCTATCAGAATGCCTAAAATAAAAAAGACAAGACATACATAGCAAGTGATGGCAAAGATGTAGAGAAAAAAGAACCCTCATGCACTGTTGACGGGAACGTAAATTAGTACAACCACTGTGGAAAACAGCATGGAGGTTCTCTACAAAATTAAAAATAGAAATAACACATGATCCAATATTCCACTACTGGGTATTTACCCAAAGAAAATGAAAACACTAATTCAAAAAGAGATATGCACCCCTATATTTATTGCAGTACTATTTACAAGAGCTAAGATATGGGAGCAACCTAAATATTCATCAACAGAAAAATGGATAAGGAAGATGTGTTGTGTATGTGTGTGTGTGTGTACATTATGAGATATCACACAGCTACAAAAGAAGATGAGATAGTGTTAATTGCAACAACACAGATGGACTTTAGAGGGTATTTTGCTAAGTGAAATAAGTCAGACTGAAAAAGACAAATACCATATTTCACTCACCTGGAACCTAAAAAACACATGAATAAACAAAAAGCAGACTCAGACCTATACATCCAGAGAACAAACTGATGGTTGCCAGAGGGGAGGAGGGTAGGGGGATGGGCAACATGGGTGAAGCAAAGTAGGAGATACCGGCTTCCAGTTAAGGAATGAGTAAGTCAGGGGAATAAAAGGCACAGCATGGGGAATATAGTCAATGATACTATAACACTGTTGTATGGTGACAGATGGTAGCTACACTTGTGGTGAGAACAGTATAATGTATACACCTACGGAATCACTATGTTCAACACCTAATGCTAATGTAACACTTTATGAGAACTATACTCAAAAAATAAAAGTACCACTGTAAAAAAAATCTGTTTATGCTGAAAATAACTGTTGTTTCCCTTTTCAATGCGGAGCCTAAAAAGTATATGTTTGTGGATGTTACCTAGACTTACGGTGGTAATCATTTTGCTGTATATGTAAGTCAAGGCTTTATGCCGTAAGCCTTAGGCTTAGATAGTGCTGTATGTCAATGTATCCCAGTTAAATGGAAGGACGAAAGAGTCTGTGTTCAGTTCATTTACTTCTAAGATACAAGTCAGACAATTTGAGGGGGGAGGGCAATGATTTTTAATGCTGATAAATTCAACAAATGATTAAATGTAAACACTTTTAAGTATTTTAGTTTTAAGAGCATCCACTAAAATAAAAATACTTCTGTACACTAAACCAGGGTCACTTCCACTTTGTTTTAATAATCTCAAGTTGTTTCATGCCCATATCCCAAAAGACAGTTTAACCTAAATTAAATGCTTACTAGATAGTTGTGATAGCTTGAAACTCTGGCTCTACGATATGACTTAACTACTGGTGTACTGTGTTGCTTCTTTGGGTACCATTTTCTCTCACTCACCTTTCAGTAGCCAGGGAGAGTTCAATCCCATGCACACACAGTATTATATGGAAATCGACTGAAACACACACCTACATAAAGAATTAGACTGCATCTAAGGTTTTCACACAATCAGTGTGCTCTCCTCTCTAGTTAACCAAAAGAGATACTGAAGTTGAACTGTGGCTTTAGCTCAGCCTCTTTCAAATAGATACAATAAAAGAAATAATTTTGTAGACTAAAGTGCTTTTTTAAAATAACACAACGAACTAAACCTCTAACAGAAAACAGAGTTTACAAAAAAGAAGACATTATCACAGTAAGTTCAATTTTAGTGAGGAGATAAGCAATGTACTCTATTTTAAACTTACCACAACAGCAAAGAACACCATAAAGAAAAATGATAAACTACTTGTGTAGCCAAGAAAGCCTGTAAAATAACAGTAAAATAAAAAGCAATTTATAAGGAAAGTGTTCCTAATGTACAGCAAAAGCTATACATCTTGGGCATGTTTTCTATTATGGTGCCTGGTATCTGGGGCTTAGGGCTGAGAATAACAGCATTCCAACTATCTGTCACAGATCATTTATGCAGCTCTGTGCAGCAGAGCTGGAACAGGCTTACCACTAATGGTACACTGTAAGGAAAGGCTGCTCTTTAATGTTCCACTGTAAAGATTTTATTTTAGAAGGGCAGACAAAATACTACTGCAAACCAAGTAATGGGCTAACTAGGCAAGGCTGAAGGCTGAACAACCTAAAATAAGTCCAAGTTCAAAATTATTCACCACTACCATCCTTCTGCTAAAAATGTGGTACTGTGAAATTTAAAAACCCCTTAGCATTATCTTTTCTCTTTCTTCCAAATAAAAAAATGCCCTCTTCTCTAAAGACTTACCTATTTTAGGAAGAAGTGCAAGAGGGAACACAATGCAAACACAAATGACTATTAGCAGTGTTTGTCCATCGAGATACCAAGACCTATTTGAAAAAGAAAAGTCCTATTTTAGGCACAGGAATCCAGTGTTTGTGTTTAATAATAGTCAATGTTGGGGAGAAGTGACAAGGTAAGCACAAAACTGGTGAAGGTAAAAACTGTGTATAAACTGTATATAAAAAAATATAGAATATTGGAAACAAACATCTAATACAATGACAATAAAAATTTTTTTAAGTTTATTTATAAACTGTGTATAAACTGTGTATAAAAAACACAAAATTGGAAACAAACATCTAATACAATAACAATTAAAAAATACAGAAAATTGAAAACAAACATTTAATACAATGACAATTAAAAATTATTAAGTTTATTTATTTATTTTTTTGATAGAGAGACACAGGAGGGGAGAAAGAGAGGGAGAGAGAGAATCCCAAGTAGGCTCTGCACCATCAGCACAGAGCCCCATATGGGGCTTGAACTCATGAATTGTGCGATCAAGACCTGAGAGGAAACCAAGAGGTGGAAACTTAACCAACTGAGCCACCCGGGCGCCCTTAAGACCATGACAATTTTAAAACAAATTATGTGACTAGGGGACAATCATTAAAAAGAAATTTTTACAAGAATAATAACATAATGAATACTCAGTTAACATCATAAATATATATAGCATGATAGCAATTTTGAGGAAAAGGATAGATTCATTAAAAATGCAAAGGAACTACAACATATTGATAGCCATCATCTCTGGGTGATAGAATGAGGAGTTATTTTTCTTTTTTACAGTTTTCTATATTTTTCAAGTGGTCAAGAAACAGCATGAATTAGTAGGAAAAGAGGCACTATATTTTGCATATAAAGGCATTAGAATGTTAAATGAGATAAAGGTAGGTTAAAAGTGTGTGATTATGTATTTGATTACTTAAGAAAACTGGATGAACATAAAAAAAAGTCAGAAGTAGAGATTTAAAATACCAGAAGCAGATATTTCTATGTGGTAGCAATATGAGCAATTTTTATTTTCTCCTGGTTTGCATATAGGTAGGTTTCAATTTTCCAATGTAAAATACACGTGTGGAAATTTTTAAATGTTAGAATTAATGCCCCAAGAATTTAATAGTCAAGATTCCATTTTAGTATGTAAAGGACAAACAATCCAGGAAAGAAGTATAACTGGTAAATATGCATGAAGAAAAGTCCAATCTCTGGTGCTAATTTAAAAAGTAAATATGAAGCAGTTGAAATTAAACTAGTAAAATTATTTTTAAAATAATACTCAAGGATGTGGCACTGGTCTTTCATGCATTGCTAGTGATCTTGTCAATTACTACTACTTCTGGAAAAACAATGACAATATGTAGCAAAAGCAATAAAAAATGGTAATCTAAGAAAATAATCTATAATATAAAGAACTCTATGTGCATGAAGCTATGAATACAACATTATTATATATTAAGAAGCTGGAGGGAAATCCTATATATTAAATAATAAAAGACATTAGATTAAAACAGCATATTCAGTGGAATGTTATGCAGCTTATAAAACAAGGCAAGTAAAATGGAAAATACTAATGATAAAAATATAAAATATACAGTTATTAACTATGTTTAAAAAAGCTTTCTGAGAAAAATTAAAAGGAAGTAAAAATGACTAGGTAAGAGACAGCATTATGATTTTTATTATTTGCTTTCTTTTCTAAATTTTCTGTAATGATTTGTCACTGAAACATATACATATATACACATGTATAATAGTAACAAAGTAAAATTCATGCTAATATGGAAGTAGAACATCAAAAACAATAGGGATTATTTGTCCAAATCATGTGGTAGATGCTTTCAGAATTCCCCATTATTGAAAATGCATCCTCTATTTCAACTAGGTAGCTAAAGTCTCCCACTGACGTATTAAATTAAGAAAATGGATAGGGGCACATGGGTAGCTTGGCTGGTCAGACATCCAGTCCAACTTGTGATTTCAGTTCGGGTCATGACCTCACAGTTGTGAGGCTGAGCCCTGCGTCAGGCTCTGCACTAGGCATGGAGCTTGCGTAAGGTTCCCTCTCTCCCTTCTTCTCGGTACCTCTCCCACCCGCACGGCTCACATTTATAAAACAAAAAGGGACAAACTCCTAGAAACATACATCAAAATTGAATCATGAGAAATAGTAAATACGAACAGAGTACTAATGAGTAAGGAAAATGAATCAGTAAATAAAAACTTCCCAACAAAGAAAAAAGCCCAGGACCAGATAGTTTTAATAATGAATTCTACCAAATATTTAAAGAAGATTTTATGCAATTCTTCTCAAACTCTTCCAAAAAACTGAAGACAATGGAACACTCACAAATTCATTTTATAAGGGCAGCATACTCTTAATATCAAAGCCAGACAAGGACACTATAAAAAAAGAAAACTACACGGGGCTCTCAGCATGGATCCACCACGCAGGTAAAGTCTGTGAGCCCGAGTTTAGGCCCCGGCGAGCCTAAACCCGTAATAAAGCCTTTTGCTTTTGCAAAAAAAAAAAAAAAAAAAAGAAAACTACACATCAAAATCCCTGATTGACACAGATGCAAAAATCCTCAAAAAAAATTAGCAAACTGAATTCAGTGATACATTAAAAAGATCATATACCATGATCAAATAGAGTTTATCCCTGCAATACAAGGGTGGTTGGACATATGCAAATGTGATACAGCACATTAATGGTATGAGAGATAAAAATCATATGATCATCTCAACAGATGAGAAAAAGCATTTGGCAAAATACAATAATCTTCCATAATAAAAGCCTCAACAAATTAGGTATAAAAGGAACATACTTCAACATAATAAAAGCCATTTACAACAAAACCTATAGGTAACATCATACTCGATAGGGAAAAGTTGGAAGCTTTTTCCCTAAGATCAGAAAAAACACAAGGCTGCCGAATCTCACTACTCTTCTTAAACATGATACTAGAAGTCCTAGCTAGAGCAATCAGGCAAGATTTTTTATTAAAAAAAAAAAAAAAAGACAGCCAAATTGGAAAGGAAGTAGGTAATCTGTTTTTATTAGCAGATCATATGATCTTATGCAGAGGAAATCCTAAAGACCCAACCAAAAACCTCTTAGAACTAATCAACACATAGTTGCAGGATACAAAAACATCCACATTCAGAATCAGTTACATTTCTATACACTAATAACAAAATATTGAAAAAGAAATATTCCCATTTATGACAGAATCAAAAACAATAAAATATGTAGAAACTTATCCAAGGAAGTGAAAATTCAGTACACTGAAAACTATTAGACTTTGATAACAGAAATTAAAGACACAAATGGAAAGATATTCTATCTTCGTGGATAGGAAAAATTAATTTGGTAAAATATCCATATTGCCCAAAGCTATCTATATATTTAATGTATTCCATATCAAGATTTCAATGACACTTTTTACAGAAATAGAACAAACGAGCCTACAATTTGTGTGGAACCACAAAAGATCCCGCAGAGCCAAAGCAATCCTGAGAGAAGAAACAAAGCCTCACTTAGAGACTTTTAAATGCTGAGAACAAACTTGAAGGCTGAAGAGGGAGGGGGGAAGGGGAAGGGGCTTGATGGTCATGGTGGGGAGCACTTGTGGGGAAGGGCACTGGGTGTTATATGGAAACCAACTTGGTAATAAACTATTAATAAAAAAATAGAAACAAAGCATCATACTTCCTGATCCCAAACTATGCTACAAAGCTTCTATAGTATTCAAAATAGTATAGTACTGGCTTAAAAATAGACACATAGAGCAACAGAACAAATAAGAGAGCCCAGAAATAACTCTGTGACCATATACAGCCAACTAACATTTGACAAGGGAGCCAAGAGTGTTTAATGGGGAAAAAAGTTTCTTCAATAAATGGTGCTGGAAAACTGGATAAACACATGCAGAAAAATGAAACGGGACCCCTATCTTATACTCACAAAAATGAACTTGAAATGGATTAAAGACTTAAGTGTAATATCAGAAACCATAAAACTTCTACAAGAAAACACAGGAAAATAACTTCTTGACATTGGTTTTGGCATTTATTTTTTGGATATGACATAAAAAGTATAGGCAACGAAAGCAAAAATAAGTGAGACTACATCAAACTAAAACACTTCTGAACAGCAAAAGAAACAATAAACCATGTGAAGAGTCAATGTATGGAATGAGAGAAAATATTTGGACGCTGTATCTCTGGTAGAGAGTTGATATCCAAATTATATAAAGAATTCATACATGTCAACAGCAAAAAAGTGAACAATCAATCCAATTTAAAAATGGGCAGAGGAACTGGACACTTATCCAAAACAGACATACAAATGGCCAACAAGTATATGAAAAGATGCTCGACATCACTAATCATCAAAGAAATACAAGTTACAAACACAATGAGATATCACCTCACACTTGTTCGTATGGGTATCAAAAAGACAAGAAATAGCCAAGTGTTGGTGAGGAAGTAGTGATAAAGAAATCCTTGTGCACTGTTAGTGAGATTGTGAATTGGTTCAGCCACTGTGGAAAGTAGTACAGAGGTTCCTAAGAAAATTAAAAATAGAACTACCGTATGATCCAGCAATGCTACTCCCAGGCAATATATCCAAAGGAAATGAAAACAGGGTATTGAAAAGATAGGTGCAGTTCTATATTTATTGCAGCATTATTCACAATAGCCAAGATATAGAAATAATCTAAGAGTTTGTCAGTGGATGAATGGATCAAGATGATGTGGGGGGTGTGTGTGTGTGATATACCTTATATGTAGTATATAATATATTATATATATGAAATAGTGGAATATTATTCAGCCACGAGAAAGAAGGAAAATCTTACCATTTGTGACATTATGGATGGACTCAAGGGCATTACGCTAAGTGAGATAAGTCAGGTAGAAAAAGATCATTATTGTTTATCACTTATATGTATAATCAAAAAAAGCCAAACTCACAGAAACAGTAGAATGGAGGTTACCAGGGGTTTGGGTTGGGGTGGGCAAGGGAACTGAGATGTTGGTCAAATGGTACAAATTTACAGTTAGAGGATAAATAAGTTCTGGAGATCGAATGTACACCCTTTTGATTGTAGTTAATAATAATGTATTCCTGAAAGTTGCTAGGAGAATAGATCTTGAATAGAATGTGATGGAGGGTTTAGCTAATACTACTATAGTACTCATAATGCAATATAGAAGTGTGCTGATATGTTGTACACCTTAACTGTTTAAGATGTTATAGGTTATTTATACCTCCATTTAAGAAAAAAGAAAAAAAGGTTTTCCTCTACATGGATTTCCACCCCTGGCTTCCAACATGGACTTCATCATTCACTGTGTCTCTTTTGTTGCTCTGATTTAAGAGGAAGCCCTCTGAAATATATCTCTCCTGGGTATTGTTGGGTGCCAACAACTTCCTCCTAAATGGAACAAAAGAAGGAACAACAACAAAAGTACCACCACGATCACACTTTTCCCTTTTCCGCTCTAATTCATGTCTTTAGGAGATGCATGTGTCAGAACCTAAAACAGTGCACAAGTATTTCTAGCACTAATGCACCCAAAGCTGTGCTCTCTGCATTTGCACATGCCTCTCCATTCCTGTATGCAGGAGGACCTAAGAGTACACATATTAAGAATACAAACTGATACTGGACATGTTCATCTTCTAGTCACACTTGAATTCAAGTATCAAAATGGGAACTTCAAAACATCCCTCACTGAGGAACACCTGGCCACTAAATTTCTGAAGCAGGCAAAAAGCCCAGGACTCTTGGCCTAAAACCTCCCTCCTTCTGGGACCCAATATCAGACCCAGACCACTGCAGTGTCAGGAGAAAAAAAAGGTACAAAGGAGCTCCAGATTCCATCAGTCAGTTTTGTGGTTCCTACTGTCATGAAGGCGAAGTTGTACAGAGAACATATTAATCCTTAGGACCAAAGAGTTTTTTCTATTGCATAAGAATAAAGGAACACTTAAAGTCCTGAACTTTATAACTTTTACAACTTATATAACTTATTACAACTATATCAGACCACAATTCACTCATGTCCAGAAGGCATGGGACCGCCCAAGGCACTGAACTGTGGGACTAAAGACCACATCACGACCTCCCCGCAGCCCCTCAGAATCAGTTATGGTATGTTAGCGCAAGAAGAGACCTCAGAGATCATCTGGCTCAAAAACTTCATTTTATAAGTCTGTAAAAGCAGCATAAAGATGAGAATGATCTGAGTGATGGGAGCAATGGAAATAATCTCCACTTTTGAACAGTCACTTTGAGTTTATGGTATTTTTCAGGTAACTGCCTCATTTTTCTCAGGATTGTGCTTTCCTTTATACTATCCTCTTCACAGGACTGAATTTTAAATTCCTGATATAAAAAGAACTTTCTTGGGGTGTCTGGGTGGCTCAGTCAGTTCAGTGTCCAACTCTTGATCTCAGCTCAGGTCATGATCTCACGGTTCCTGAGCTTGAACCACACAGTAGGCTCTGTGCTGATAGAGCAGTATTCTCTCTCCCTCTCTCTCTGGTCCTACCCTGCTCACATATGCTTTCTCTCAAAAAACAAAAAACAAAAAACAAAAACAAACAAATAAATAAATAAAACTCTATTGCAAAATATAATTTCTATATCCCTGGTTTGGCTATTGTTTAATCATTTCCTACTAAGGTACATTAATAAAGCCAACTGCAAATACTGTGCTTTTCTTTATCATTCAACCATAAGGTGATGTAGTAATGCACAGTAAAGTTAGTTTAGATTTGATGTGCATGTCACAATCAACTGAGTTGTATTTGGCAATGGATACTTTCCAAAGAACAGAGATGATTAAACTTGCAAAATAAAACCCAGCCTGAGAAATAGAAAGCAGTAAAAAGAAATCTCAAAAAGTACATATTAAATAAGTATATTTTATAAATCAAGATTTTAGAAGAATATAGTAACCTTAAATTTTTTTCCTAAGGGGGAAAAAGCAGTATCTAACAGAACCCCTGTTTTCCTACTGTAATCTAAATATACATTCCTTTAAGCCAAAAGAATTAGAGTAAAAAGTTTTATACTTCCTAGAAAACTTGTTTGATCTGTGGATTTAATCCTATATGATAAAAATGTTCCAAATATGAAATATAGAGTATAAATCCTTAGCTGTATTGCAAATGCTTTGGCATGCAGATGCTTTTTTCCATATTTTAATGAAAACCAGATTTATTTATAAGTTGCTTTAATTTCATTCTCGAGTGGAATGGAACAAGAGTATCATATGTTCTGAATTAGGATCTTACTCACATCCCATATCAATTATGTAACTCAAATGCAAGACAACTTAATTGTGTCAATCATATTCCCCTGACAAGATCATTAAATGTTAACAGAGAGCTTCCAACTTTTAACAGCCATAGATTTTTAAAATATAAATTATTCTATGAAAAATACAGATGCCTCATATGAGTTTGGTATTAAATATTATAGTTTCTGACCTCTAACAGTAATTTTTGAAATTAGCATATTTTGAACATAAGGTTTCTTTTCGATAACATCTTTTTAGAGGTTTATATTTCAGAAAGATACATCAAATCTCACAGAAAATAAGCACACCTGAAAGATCTTAACTGCAATTTATTGTCAAACCCTGAAAAAAAAGCACATATCATATTGATCTCAGAAGAAATATTGCTATGTAACTTTAAAAATACACTGCCCTGGACAGTTTTTAATTATCATAACATTTGTTTCTTAATTATTTTACAGTTTCAAGCTTTAAAGGTTAATGATTTATCTATCTTCCAAACAGCACAGTCTCTTATTAATGTTCTTCAGAATTCTGAAGTCTAAAATAAGCAAATGTACATTTCATGTACAACAAAATGAGACTGTCCAAGAGATGTGTAAGGAGACTTGTTCTATAAAAAATGTTAACAGAAGTCACCAAATTTTCCAAAACAGAGATGATACAAACCAGAAAAAAAATCCCAACAAAATTACAATTGATTTAAATTGATTAAAATTGATTTAAATATTTGACATACAACATTATAGAATTTCTTAATTCTCCACATTTACACTATCCTATCAGCTTACAAAAAGCATATATATGTATATATATATGTATATATATATATAAAACATCATATTTGATCATCTCAACAACTTTGTTAAGAAGGCAACACTGGTACTCCATTAAGCCAGGTGAAGAAATCCAAGTCTCAGAATTAAATCATATGGCCAAAAGAAGTAAAATTAATTTCCCGAGGTCATTGACTGTCACATGGATAGAAGACATCTCCTTACTCTTATTCTAACATTCCTGATTCTACTTCTCATTGCCTTGAGTTCTTAGCCCTAAACTATAAAAGAAATTTGTCACATAGAATTTTTTTGAATAATAGAAGTTATCCTCAATATTTTCACAGTAATGCAAAAGTGAATATAACATCACTATTTCTTATAGCAATTGTTCATCAAACTAAGAGCACAAAATGTAAAGGTAACTAGATAAAGCTGTAGATAAAGTGACGCAGTGGTGATCACCAAACGTGATAATGAATGTGGAAACCCTATAAACTGTAATGTACTACACAAAAGCACAATATTGTCTGATGATGAAAAATCAGGCAGGACTTTGATTCCTATTCAGATCTGAAGTACACCATACTTTCCTTATAAATATGTATTTGAAGTTGTCTAAGTAGAGGTTTTTTTTTCATGGAGGCCAAGTTGCAAAAGCTAAAAAGTTAATTTTGAAAACTTGCCGTTCAGTCCAGAACAAGTCCAAATATTAGAGCAAAACAACCAAATATTTATGTCTAAAAGTCTGATAGGCTTTTTGTATTATGGTTTAGAAATTATGTGAAGAACTTGATGACACTTAGAATTTATTCTGTCTTTTCAAATTTATTCTTCTCAAAGTTTCTTTTTCTATGCAAGAATAAATATATTGGGGTTTTTCCCCATAAAAAGAGATGAGTCAATAGTCTTTAGAACCCAGTATTTTTTAAATAAGGAGAAAGGAAGTATAACGTGGGTTAGTATTCCTTATATTGTTAAAAAACAGGAAATGTAAAAATTAAATCCCTGCAAATCATTTTCTCAAACCTGCTTTACAGTAGAAATCTCACAAGTGTGGCAGCAACTTTATCCCTGTGGTTTGCTGAGATGTGACAGCGGTATTACCTACTCCCCTTCTTTTGCTTAAGACCTTGACCAGCAGGACTTTCCCACTAACCCCCATTCCCCACCTCAGTCACTGAAAGAAGAAATTTCTCCTTTCTTCTCCAAGAAACAGTCCCTTCCTGTCTTTGCCTAATATACCATATCATGAATAAATATTTATTGAATTAATAACTAATGGACACAACAGGGAATATTTTTTCTTACCCAGTATGGTCTCCTGACAAAAATTCGGCAATAGCAGCAGGAAGCTCTGTTTTAATAATTAAAAGATAAGATGACATAGCTGCAAACAAGATAAAAATAGTTTCTATTAGAATTCTATACTTCTTAACCATTTAAAGAATGATTTGTACAGAAACACAGATGTCCATTAGGGCTTTGACAACATGTGGAATATTAATTCATACTGCATTATCCCAAAGGTATATACACACCAGAAATGGAGATAATAACTGTGTAGAGAATAACTGGTAGTTCATTAAAGATGCCTTGTTTACATTTCAAACCCAAGACAAACTATTTAAGTAAGAGAAAGGGTCTTAATTACAGGCCATTTCATTAAAATGAAAAATTTTTTGATGTTGGGCACACATTCATATGTTATCAACCCTCTTCAAGCCATTAGAGGTTAGTTTAGCAACAACTGATACAGAAACTGGAGTTTAATAAGTACTAGAGAGAGACCCCCCCTCCACCCAAAGAAGTCTCCCTTCCTTTCTCTCCCTTTCTCTGCTTTCCCCAATACACTACACACGTTATTATAAAATAAAAAACAAAATGCATAATGAGTTACATTTTTAATTGTCCTCTAAAACTGATTAGAAAATATTCAGTGGTAACCACTAAACATATTCAATGGACAAAACTTACAACTTCTAGTCCATTTTATTAACAGATTTCATCTGTTATTATGCAATCAAAACCTGAAGCTAGCATTATTTCTTACATTTGATCTGACAGGATCCAAGAAAGAACTAGTTTTTATAGCATTTTAATAATGATCCCATTTCTGATGTAGCCATAAGAAAAAAAACAAATCCTATAAACCTTCCAACATATATTAGGAAACATTTTAATATGGTTATAGAATACAGAACTCATTTATATATAAATACTTGAGTTTAAGCTTACATACTTAAGTATATAGAAACCCAGATGATTGGAGTCAGAACTTCAGTTTAACAGAGTAATAATCTCTCTTTCCCCCAGAGATTATATATTTTAAAAGGGCCAACAAGAATATGTCCAAGAAGAATAAAGAGTGTACGCTGTACGCACGTTAATTTTATTACTTATTTATATTTCAGGAAACATTTCACTTTCTCCTTGGACCTACAAAAACTAAGAACACAAATGAATGCCAAGTTTGAATGGTAAAATTCTGGGGGAAAATTGATTAAAAGGCTCAAATGTTTAAAAAGAAGAATACGTTTTTCTCAAACAACATGCGTAAACGTAGCTGAACCTCTCCACAATTATTACAGTGCTGTGTGACCACTTGAGAAAAAAAAAAAGGAAATGTACTATTTTGAAAATAAATTTATATGAAGATAGACAATAATTACACATACAAACACACATACACAATTTTTTTCGTAAAGTAACATATCCATGGAAAATAAAACTTAGAACAGTAAGTAAATACTCACTTCTCCTCAATGAAAATTCATATATACACATATTTTCCAGTTTATGACTATTTATTTTCCCCCATTAGTATGGTTGTTGAAGTATGGCTTTTTCCCCAACAGAAGTACAGGACATGTCTTCAAACTCTCTTAGTTTTGGGGCATTGCAATTGATTATATATGAAAAGGTGTTCTGTATCATTCATTCAAAAGGAAAAAATTGCTATCAATTTGGCACAGAACAGAAGGAAGGTTTAGATTAACCTCCTTCACTCAAGGATTTTGGGTCTTGTTTATAATACTTTATCTATTCCAAAGAATCATACACATACAGTATGATGTTGAAAATCATGAGCTGAATTTTCTGCAACTGGCAAGCTGCTTAAATATATCTTGCAAGGAAAAAAAAAAAAGAGACAAAAGTACCTGTAACACAAGGAATGCAGACTTTCTATACAATGTAATTTATTATCCACCCATCAGTCTTTCTTGCTTGGATTAATCCAACACCACATGCATTTCTAAAGTTTCAGACATTCATCTCTTTCAGTAATTTTCTATTATTTCTTTTAGATCTTTAGCTGTAAAAGCTTCAATGAATATGATATCATATTTCTTGCTAATATACAATCTGTCATTCTTCCCAGCATTTCTATTAGCCCCTGGCTAATCATTTGATCACTTTTATCCTCTATTGTAGCCTTAACTCTTTGGTTTTCAAATGGGAGTCCTATTTCATTAGATTCCCGTCTGAAGAATCATGTATATTTCAAGAAATATGAACTCACCAAACATATGTTTCTCTCTCAAAAAGAGATCTTAGCATACAAGATAGAATCAAACATGCAAATACTGCTTCTGTCTCAGAGAATGCTGGTGTTTGTTTTAAGAGCTACAAAACCACAGAGCTCCTGATGAGGAAAAGCCCCTGTGATTAAGCAAGCAAAACAAAGGCACTATCCTTTTCAGTGTTTTCATTATTTTTTCTTAACCACAAGTAAACTTCCATGGAAGGACTAGCGCCTTAACATATTGTATATTAATACAGAGAAGAAACAAAATGGACCACCAAATACACATTAACTTAGGACATACATCTTAATTAGATTCACATAAAAAGGACAACTATCTCGATGAAATAAAAATGTTTTAAAGATATAATTATCCACAGGAAAGCTCATGTAGCCATTGTTTATAACCAAAAGGTTCACTAGATCAAACAGCTGCCCGCCACACTTTTTGTCTCATGTCTTCTATTAATGGCATAAGGAAGTGTTTAAAGACTTATCTTAGAGACAGGTCATAAGCAAGAATTTGTAAATGATTTTTGCTGACATCCACACATAGCATAGACTCCTAATACAAGACACACCATGTTGTGCTCTGAATTAATAGCTATAACAGGGTCATCCATTTTAGCCATGGTTATAGCTAAGTGATTCTGGCCCCCCACACTACCTAGCCAGAATTGGTGCCAAAAGACATACCTTCATGACAGGTATTCAAGCCATTACAAATCATTTAGTTTTACCACATTAACTAAATAAGTACTCTTTTCTCCTTCATTTTAAATGTAACCAATAGAACTCATTTAATGGAGCCCTGGGAAGGAAATTTTAAAAAATCTGTCAACTAATCAAAACACAGAAGTTGAAAGTATTCTTTGAAAACCATGTGGAAAAGCAAGTGTTATATTAAGAAATGACTAAAATAGGGTAAAATTTGATTAGACAGTAGCAAGTAGTAAGCTATTAATATTTGTTGATCTAATCACAAAAGAGGAACACATGAGCTGGGAACATGGACATTGAAGGAAGAGATGCCAGAAACACAGAATAGGAGGAAGAGACCTATGAGAGAAACACCATGACAACAGTGAGCATTTTTGGGTTTTGGATGCCTAATCCATGCTGGACAGTACTCTAAGTGATCTGCAAGTTATTCCCTCTTTAACCTTTACCACAAAGCTGTGAGGTAGATATTTATCTCACAGATAAAGATATGGAGGCACAAAGAAGTAACTTGCCCACGGTAGTAATGGTAGAAACATCCAGTCTGGTTTCAGAAATCTGCACTATTAACCATCATGGGAAAATGCAAGAGCAAAGTGAAGAAGAAATCCACCACAGCGAAGAAAAAATAAGGGAAGTCTATGAAAAGGACCACTTCCTGGAATTATTTTTTTTCTTCTGTCATGAGCATTTCAGTAACAAATTGCTTATGAATGCTGGAGTTCAAAGAAATTAGTTAGAAGTCTTAAAACCACTTATGTTGATTTCACTTTGACATGTATTTTCAATGTAATTTATTTCAGCTTTGTAGCTGGTTTGATGAAGTTATAGTAAGTCCAAGATTCCTCAGATAAGGTAAGGATTTTCATGAGGAACTCTATTGCAACGACCAGTAAGATTCTAATGCATCTACAGCTATTATTGTAATCCACAGGAGAAAGTTTCCTATTCTCACATATTTAAGATATTAATATCAAACTGAAATGTAAAAAAAAAAAATTAAAACAAAACACCAATCCCTCTTCCCCAAAACCCTATATTCTTCTGGACTATTTTTTCCCAGGACTCCTTAAAAAAAAAATACAAAGCCTCAATTGGAATTTGGGCCTAACAAATCATTAGTTTGTAAAAAATAATTATCCTTTTTGTTAAACTCTTAAAATACATGTATGAAGATAAGATTACATACAGCTATTTTTAAAACAGAATTAGGTTTTCAGTACTTGGAGGAAGTTCAGCAACTTCTTAAAGGATTAGTCAGCCAGCCCTAAACAGATGTACTATGGAAGGAAATAATAAGTCTGCCTTTCCATCTGAGAGAATCAGTTTTACTTCAAACATGTTTTTAGTCATGGAGAGCAACTGGTTTATTCTATTTAACATGTCTTATCAACCCAGTGTTCCTCCTAAATGTCCAAATGCCACTGAAAAGCTATCCCTACTCAAAAGAGTACCAACACAATCTCTTTTTCTAAAATCCTGAAAAATATCATTTCCTTAATTTGTACACAAATGGAGATCAAAATATATGAAAGAAATTTTCTCCCATAGCCCTAAGAAAATGCATATCTTTATCATTTATCAAGATCTTAAATTTGAACACAATGGGACCAGAATATTTACTACCCTAAAATCCTCTAATTAAACTTCAGTGAGTCACGGGAATAAAAGGCATAATGAATGCATGCATTGAATACATACTGAATACAGTCAGATACTGTAATAGCAATACAACAGGCCAGATGGTAGGTGCCCTTGTGGTGAGCACAGCATAATGGATAAACCTGTCAAATCACTAAGTTGTACACCTGAAACTAATGTAACATTATGCATCCACTATACTCAAATAATTTTAAAAAATCATTACTAAGAAATATATTACTTTCAAACCCTTTTTAAAGTGATACGTCGCCAGTAAATTTTGTCAGAGGAAGTACTTATGAAAAAACTCCTTCCAAATTTCCTATATCCCTCCTAGTCTAAGGCAGTGCTTCTCAGTTTCTTCTGGACATACTGTTGAGGCTCAGAAAAGCTGCAGGATGTGCACAGATGAGCTGACCAGCAGATGGCGTTGAAACAGCACGCCCAATTTCAGCCTCCCCGGGGACAATACAAACCAGTGCAGCTCAAATGACTTCACCATCCTACCAGAAAAGAAAAACAAATTGCTTCTAATTTATCTAACATTAAATCATGAATTTTACAAATACTGAGACTTTGACATTTTTATAGTTCTCAACTGAAAATGATCTTATTATATCTTTCTGATGATAAGATTTAGAAATTGTCCTACTTGAGTACAAAAAAAGGGCTGTGGGGTTTCTCTTAAAACAGATTCCAAACTGAGGCGTTAATCAAGACTGCTGGAGGAAGGTTTGTGGGGCTTGTGCCAGACTGGAAAATCTGGATCATTCTAGCACTTTCAGGAAGTTTCAGTAAGACTACTTAATGTTTAGGGTTCTCCTTTAACAATATGTAGCAGGGGTTCAACCTTCAATCTCCTTTAAGGAATTGGGGCTTTAAAGAACTAAGGAAAGAATATGCTAGCCACAGTGGGTCCTTCATATTTTATAAAAAGCAAAGTAAGGATTTAATGTACTCCTTGGAGCCCCTCATCTTTTCACACTTTGAGAGGAGTGAGATACAAAACCAGAAAAAACATCAACTAAATAAATATACTTATTCATGCATTTCTAGGAGTTCATAGGACTTTCTCTGGCTTGACTAAAAATGATTTGGGGTTTACTGTTTGATTTCTAGGAATATTTTAGCCAACTAAGTGGTCTATCTTGAGAGTTCAAATGAATGTGAAACTACTTACTTTGGTTTTTAGGAAAAGAATTTCATAATGCAACAATGCTAGAAGAACTACATGGAAATTACCACTTATTTGCAAACACTTATTTACCACTATAGTTCTTACTCCTTTATTACGAGTAGCCCACCAAATTCAAACCCTAAGCCAGAGTTCTCTTGCCGGTATGAGCATTAAATATTAAAACTTCCAGATGTCTCTTTACTGACTGTGTGTCCCAGCAACAATGACTCTAAGTGAATGTCACTCCAGGCCCTGAGGAAATGGCCAGCCAGGGGCTATGCTGGGGCCTATTTCAGGCCCCTAATTCATTAGAGTCGGGAAGAGATCAGGAATTGCCTAGAAGCAGAACTTTACTGGAGGGCTCTTCATATTCCAAAGGCAAAGGTTTCCATAAGCTTTAGAACAAGCATGCTGAATTTAGTGAGTCAGTTTTTCTATCAAACGTTTAGAAATTATTCAAACACACTATATTTCTCCAATCAATTTGTTAGACTGCATCAGTGCCCTGTGACTAATACTTTGTTCCTTGATCCTGGGGGGAAAGAGGTTTTCTGGAAGCTCTGACAGTGAATTCTTCCCTAAAGGAGCTGTATACGCATATATTATGGTCCCCTCTTGCCAGTTGATCAATTCTTTTCCTCCTAAAGAAGCACCAAGCCAGGCCGCTGGCTTGTCCTCTCCCCCCTCTTATTCCTTCCTTTCTTCCTACAATAAATATTACTTAATGAAATGCCTACTACATGCTAGGTACTAAGAACACAAACAAATGAGCAAATGACTTAAATTTATGGAATAAGGAGAGGTAGGGGATACACTGGGTCTTTACTGACACACCCATGTAACAACTATTGATCAAGAGCAATTCATGATCATTTTGACTTTAAAGGTCTCTCTGTTCCATATTTCTCATCAGGAGCACAGAATCCTAAGAAAACTGAAAAGTGTTCAAATGTTACAAAGCATAGAAGAGTTAGGAAGCATTAATCTAAAACATGATTACCTAACCTGAAAATAATAGATTTCAAAATATTTTAATTTGATTTTATATAAATAAGATCTGGCTCTCAACACTTTGAGCCTATTGATTTTTATATAATTCTAATCTACAAATCATTCTATGGGCTTTCACATTTCTTACATTATCATAGTATATAAAATGATCTCTTTGAGGCAAAATTTCAGGCTTTCTAAGTAGAACTTAGAAGAACTTTTAAAGTTCAACAAATATTATTTATTGAGTTCCTCTACCAGAAATTAGGTCAAGTTAAGAAAACAAATGAAAACACATAGTTCCTATCCCCAAGGAGTTCTAAAAATCCTCAATATTTAGTATTTTCACAGATTTTCAAACACTTCCTATATCAGAGCAGAAAGAATAAAGTCTTTAGAAGTAGAGAGAGTGAAGTTGAGTCCCAGGCTTATTAAGAGGTAAATGTAAGCAAGTTATTTATTCCCTCTACTCACTGACCTCTTCCTCTGTAAAATGAGGATAATGTCATTTCCCTTGAAGAGCTGCTGTAAGTACAATTAAAATGTATAGTAGAATGTCTGGCCTAGATAGGATCTATTATCTCTGGTTTTCAGTTCTAAACAATCAAGGCAAAAACTCAGCCATTTATACTAATGATAAACATCCTATCTTTCAGAAAATGGTATTGGAACCACTGGGCATGGATGAAGTACAAATATTCAATCTGATGTTATATACTTCATATCCTCTTATAAATATCTAACATATTTCTAGTTGATAAAGAAAAAGGTAAAATCCATTTTGAAGAAACAGCATTCAGTCAGTCATATGCACAACATAGTAAAGAGCCTGCCAAATAAGTATGCTGGGCTTCTCAAGTGCACATAGTCTAATAAGTACTTGCTTAGGACTTCTACAGAACCAACTTGCATCAATCAAAAAAAAAATACTTCCTGGGGTGCCTGGGTGGCTCACTCAGTTAAGCATCCAACTCTTGCTTTCGGCTCAGGTCACCATCTCTCTGTTCAGTTGGTGGGTTTGAGCCCTGCATTGCGCTTGGGCTGACTGTATGGAGCCTACTTGGGATTCTCACTCTCTCTCTCTCCCCCTCTCCTCAGCTCACACGAGTGCATATGTGCTCTCTCTCAAAATAAATAAATAAATGTTAAAAAAAAATCTTCAAAAAAAAAAAAAAAAAGCAAAACTACTCAAGACTAGAGTCCCTAGACTTTTTAACCCCAGAGGCTCAGCAGTGCCCTGACAGGTAGTTGAAAAATTCAGACTCCCTTTTTCTGATAACAGCACCCATGAAAGCTTTTAGAGCGATAGTTGCAGATTTGTTAGAGATACCTAGGAAAAGACCACATCATCTTTTGACCCAAGTATAACCCTCCTACTGAACTTACCTGTAATAAAAATATTTCAATACTCTGGAGGAGCTAACATGGCCTCCCAAAGTGCCGAATTTGAATTCTGGAGTAAGAAGGAACCTTAATAAGCTCCTGGTTTCCCATCAAATTCCCACAGCAATTTAACTAAGAGGAAACTGAAGCCAAGAGAGTGAGGGAGGGGACTTCCTCAAGACACATGGCTATCCAACGGCAGAGACCAGAGCACAGACTCCAACCCAGTGATCTGCTCACAAGAGCAAGCTTCTACTATTATAACAAAGGAAAGATGTATACACATCTGGCTAAGACAATAGAAAACAGTTCTGAAAATACGTTGCAGTTATTACTTAGTGGGCTCTCAATAAATAAATTTTTAGCCAATGTGAAGAAAATCATGAGGATATTATTCTAAAAACTAAATGAATATTATCAGCTTTGCTGAATTTGAGGGACATTAAAAATTGCTGTGACTGCCTCTCAGTCACTTTTTTCTAAAAAAAAAAAACTTCATAATATAAAGCAAATAAGCAAATCAACATACTTAAGAGTTGAGAAAATTAATGATTTATCTGCTACCAGATGCAGGAATCCTTTCTAGGACATTCTTTTTCTAGAACATTTTTCTTTTAAATTCATATTCAGCTTTTCAAATATTTAAAGCTAGTGAGCAGTCTAGCTCAGTGCTTCTTTTCCTCTTTTTCTTGATAAGTATATCTAGAATATTACAAAGGACCTGGACACAGCTCATACAAATAATATTCAGCTCCATTCAGTTTGACAAAGTTCTATCAAGTCCCAGGTATTGTCCTAGGTCCTAGGAGTCCAAAAAGAAATGAGACCGTCCTTGCCCTGGAAGAGCTTATAATATAGTGAGGCAGGGGTGCCTGGGTGGCTCAGTCGGTTAAGCATCTGACTGCGGCTCAGGGCATGATCTTGAGGTTAGTGAGTTAGAGCCCCACATTGGTTTCTATGCTGGCAGCTCAGAGCCTGGAGCCTGCTTCAGATTCTGTCTCCCTCTGTTTCTTTTCTTTTTTTCTTTTTTTTCTTTCCTTTTCTTTCCTCCCTCACTCACACTCCATCTTCCTCTCTCTCAAAAATAAAGATTAAAAAAATATATATATATATATATATGGTAAGGGAGAAAAGCATATATGGAAATAACTTCATATCTAATAACAAATGTTAAAATATATCATGTACAATAATAGTTAGATGTAAGATTAGAGAACAAGTATCAAAATGAAGGATATCAAGAATATAACAGTGGGCATTTTGGCAGGGTCACAAATTTAGATCCAAATTCCTGGACTGAAAATTCTACATTAAATGCCAAGAAATAGTCAACCCAATCTAAAAAAATGTGATGGTTCCTTTGTGTGTGTGTGTGTGTGTGTGTGTGTGATGGTTCTTAGTAATCAGAGAGAATAATGAGGCACAGAAAATACCGAAATATATTCACATGAGATATTGTAAGTGCACATTTACACAATATATATTTGCTAAAATAACTTATTCCAAGGCAGATCTTCAAATCCATAGCATTATACAGATTCATGATGGACGAGGCTGGTTACTGACTTCCAGTAAAGTGGTGTGGGTCTACGGCCACACCACCCTGAACGCGCCCAATCTTGTCTAAAGTGCGGTGGGTGAGAAAGAGTGTGCCATCCAAGAAAGCATTCTTTTCATTCGGTAACATTGTTTTTCCATGAAAATTCAAAGAATTAAAACATGAATGTTCAGGATTTCCAAAACAATGGCAAGTACAATTTATTATTGGAATGTTAATTTTTTCCTTGACCAAGAAACCCATTAAAGACAGAATCTGGTTGAATAATACTTAAAGTAAAATAGCTCGTATCTCTTGAGTATCAGAGTTGAACTTTATTAAAGCTGTCATCGCTAAACTAATTTGAACTGTGACACGTAAGAAATAAGATCAAAATTTCCTCTGAACATAGTCTTGTGTAAGGTCCAAAATGCAGGTCAACCTTCCCTGTGTATTATTTTCCTTTAAACTAATAGCATTTATTTGGCACACCAATCCTTGGTAAAAGAAAATAAGACTTTGTTCAGCACTATGTAACTTCTTTACAACATATACAACCATGATTCCCATATTTTGGATTGGAATGTTTAATACATTTAGTCAGTAACTGTCTATAATTAACAATAATTGTCATTTCTACATGGTTCTAGATATTGGGATTTTAAGTTTATTTATTTATTTTGAGAGATAGATACAGTGTGAGTGTGGGAGGGGCAGAGACAGAGAGAGACAGAGAGAATCCCAAGCAGGCACCGAGTTGTCAGCGCAGAGCCTGATGAGAGGCTTGAACTCCCAAACTGTGATGTCATGACCTGAGCCAAAACAGAGAGTCAGGTGCTTAACCAACTGAGCCACCCATGGGCCCCTGAGGGTATCTGAAAAAACCTATCTCTACAGAAATTCAGGCTCCCAATTAGACCTGTAGTCAAGCAATAAACAACATGAAAAAATTATTTCCATCACATTTATGCATAAGCAGCTCATTTTCAATTGCTTACCTCCAATATTCTGAATCATGATGGTGCCTGCTACTACCATCTATGAAAGAACAAAGGTATTCAGAACATGAAAGAATACAAAAGGATCAGTATTTTATTAAAATCCAATAACTATTACTAAAAAACAGATGCAGAAGTCAAGTGAAGAGACATTGAAAAGAATATATTTTGTCAGCCATTTCTAATACATAAAATGAATTATCATCACATAAAAAGCCTTTTTTTTATAGTTCCATGGTTACTATAAAGAACATTTTACAAAATTTTCTTGGCAGTCATTTTTAAACCATTAAAAGTGTTAAAGAGCTAGTAATTGGTTGTTATCAAAGTACCAAAAAATGGAAATTAAATCTATCTGGTCTCATTCCCCCCTTTCCACTGCTTTAGGAGGCAGACTGTGACAGCTAGAGGTGTGCTGTGCTGACACTGTTTGCATAAAAGGAAACGATTTAGTCTTCTGAGTGGGTCAGCTTGGCATACATCAAGCCTTTAAACTTCCTGTCCCAGGGAAAGTCTAGAGCAGAAAATTCCGCAACCCATATATCCCAGACCTTAAATTTTAAGCAAACTATTTCAAATTCAATAATGTGGAGCAGACTTAGTGTAAGAAGGTTGTTAAGAGCGCCTCCCCTTTCAAAACAGGGCAGTTGCCACTCAGCTCTGGCCAGTTGTTGGCATGTGGGAGTGTGGATCCAACATAGCTGTATCTTCTAACTTCTTCAATTTCTCAAGGAAAGTCAGAAACTGAATTCTTTCAGAATTCTATAACTCTTAGTTGGCAATCAGTTAAATATAAAAAAATTAAGCCAAACAAAATATGCCTAAGGACTAAGTTCACCTTGTAGGCTTGATGGCTTGGGATTCTGATGAGATTCCTGGGAAACTCTAGACTCTTCATCCATTCCTGGTAATCAGATGTACTCAGAGCAAATGACTGAACATTCTGCTTCCACTTGGGTCTTTCGATCACATAAATCTTGATGGATCTGTACTCCCCAATGTATGTTCAGAGTAGACTAGCTCTCTAGGACCATTCAGTTCATGGACGGGGAACAGATCACCTTTCAGACTCACCTCTACTAGGAATTCCATCAGTGGCACAGCATTTACCTATCCTGTAAATGCTAGAGGACTTGGGGTTTGCAGAGCAGGTTAATGACAGGTGTCTTTGAAGATGTAGTAATTGCTATGTTAACATTCCCAGAAGAAACTATGTATATCGACCCATTTAAAAATTAGTTATAAAACCTCAGTTATTTGTGAAGAGACAGTTTTGAACTTTTGCACCCTATCTTTCATCTGCAATTTATATCTATCGTCAGTTATACACGAAATTTGGATTTCTACTAATATATTTCAAAAAACAATATCAACTTATTCATGACTATCTTTCCATTTTTGGCTGCATTTAAGCACTTAAGATCTAGAAAGTCAGTATATCTGTTTACCTATCTAGGTCTTCAGTGCCTAGTATAGTGCACGGCAGATGGTATTTACCCAATAAATATATGGATTTATAGACAATTTAAAAAATCTTTCTTAAAAAGTTCAAAAAACTTAAAAGTATTTAATTCTCAGAGCAATGTTATCTTATGTCATATCCATATCTGTGTTAGATCTGGAAAAAAGGAAATAGGAAAATTTCAACCCACGTTTGAAGTGGACAGGAAATATTAAAAAAGCAAGCAAACAACAACTCCTCATTTAGAGAATCCTTTATGAACCTGCCTACTAAGAATTGAGTTCATACATTATTGATAATCCAACTATCTAGAGTTTTAGGAAAAGGGGACTTTACATAGTAAATGCATTTTTAGACTCTGCTGCTATTCAAGGAATATAGGAAATACTAGTGTGAAATAACAGTGATGATGATTAGAGTCATATTTATAGATCATATTAAATTAACGAGAGTTTTCTTATATAAATAACATTTTCTTCTTCCTTGGTTAAACTGGATGCAGGTAACTGACCATGACTATACCAAACATCCTAGTCTTTGGGAAAGACACACTGTTACCAGGATGATTAATAAAACCCTTTACCTGCAAGTAATATACTCTCCATTTTGTTCACATTTCAGGTTATTAAGACAAGGTCCAAATATAAAGCTACATTGCATGATTTAGATATCCCCTTTTGTATGTTAAAAATAAGGTTAATATGAATGTAAATCCAGGGTCCCCCCTTCCCCGTTTTGTAGCTAGAGTTTTTTCTTCCCATTTTCACTTCTTAGAAGTTGGTTTGGCCATCTACAGATACTGTAGCCTTTAAGATT
Organism: Suricata suricatta; assembly: GCF_006229205.1. Classification (NCBI taxonomy): domain Eukaryota; kingdom Metazoa; phylum Chordata; class Mammalia; order Carnivora; family Herpestidae; genus Suricata; species Suricata suricatta. The sequence continues at coordinate 37,915,387 of NC_043708.1, forward strand.
ACCAACAAAATAAACGAACAAAAAGCATAAACAACAGATTGACAATGGAAATAAAAAGGCCTATTTGCAACCAACATGCAAATGGGTTTTAGAAGTGTGATAGGTCTTCAGAAATAAAGTACAGCAGCACTAACAAAAATATTTAACACCTATTTCCTGTGGAAGAAGACATTGTTTTCTCTACCTCTCAATTTAGTTTAATAAGCCTACCACAAATCGATGCCCAATTAATACTGCTGTTATTTCTATTATTCTGAGGAGGAAAAGCTGTTGGTTTCGAATCGGAAGTTCTACAATGTAATAGTAGCTTTAAGTAACTGTGGACAAATAGGCCCCTTCATTTCTCTGGGCCTTAATTTCCTCGTCTATAAAAGAGGGGATAGCTAGATAACCTTTTAGCACTGTTCAGCTCATAAATGGTATAATCTAATTATCAGGTTTATAGTCATGCTATAATCTTAGTTCTATGCTTTTTTCCCCTGTGTGTATGAAGATTTACCCAGTTAATATAATCAAACTTAATTTTAAAAAAACTTAAAACAGGCCACTGTTACAATTTTAAATTATTCAAGTCACCATTCTCATTCATTAGGGTAAAAAACAGATTTATGTGTTAAATTTATTGATGCATTTTCCAGAAGGGCAGAGAGAGATTTCTTCGCTCTGTCTTCCTGTTCCCATCATTCTTTCTTCACTTTGTTTCCTTTTACTCCCCTGAATTTCTTTCTCTTGGATATACCTGCCTCTTTTAATTAGAAATGGAAGGAAAGAAAGTGCCTGTATGGATTTTGGAGACAGTAAGGAGAAAAAAAAATTACCTTTCCAGGTAATCCAAATGCAAAGAGTCCAAGATCTTCATAAGATGTCACAGCTGTAAAGAGAGATTATAATTTTTTTGCTTTACACAAAACTATTTGTGTGCCAACTCTTAAAGGCAAGGAAGCTATTCTACTACTATCTTATAGCTACTGGATGGCCAAGCTAAATTTAAAGCAGAAGTAACCACTTCTGAGAGAAACTTTTGATGACTTATGGTCTCTGAGGATGGAGTCTTCTAGAATAAGTAGAATTTAGCAAATCCCAAGGTTATCTAAACTGCACCCCCCCCCCAGGCTGTATTAGTTCAAATGCACTAATTACTCAAGAAGAGTCCAACTTCTCCGAGGGGCGCCTGGGTGAGTCAGTGGGTTAAGTGTCTGACTTTGGTTCAGGTCATGATCCCACAGTTTGGGATGCGAGTCCTGTGTCGGGCTCTGTGCTGTCAGCATGGAGCCTGCTTTGGATCCTTTGTCTCCCTCTCTCTCTGACCCTCCCTTGCTCGCTCTCTCTCTCTCTCTCTCAAAAATAAAATAAACACTAAAAAAAGAAGAACCTCACTTTTCCCTGAACAGTATTTGCATACTACACTATCCAAGAGTAGGTTTTCCCTGGCCATCATTTCTGAAAACTGCTTATGTAAATAAGATTAAAGTATGAAAGTTCTATCAGACTTTCCAAGACCTTCAACTTTTCCTTACCCATCATCAGTAGAGCATCCCCTTTCTCTTTTCATCATAAAAGGGTATGAAATTACATTTTCAGTCCACATATTCAAGAAATGTGGTCACAGAAAAGATGAAAATTAAACGGCTCATAAAATAACCAGATTTGTCCTTGGCCTATATAACTTCATGTTCTAACTAATGACACCACCAGTAAAAATAAGTAAAAACATTTGTGTAATCCTATAGTTAGAAAAGTGCTTAATTCTGTAGCGCTTACACTAAAAAGAAGCAGACTGACGGATAGTAAGGGTTGGTACTGCAACATCTCCTATTGAGTCAAAGACATGGTTTATCATTTTTTTTTTAATTATTTATTTTGAGAGAGACAGCATGAGCTGGGGAGGGGCAGAGAGAGAGAGGGAGAGAGAATCCCAGGCAGGCTTCACACTGTCAGCACAGAGCCCGATGAGGGGCTCGATCTCACAAACCATGAGATCATGACCTGAGCTACAATCAGGAGTCGGACTTAACCCAGGTGCCCTGGTTCATCATTTCTTAATGCATATTTTGATATATTCTCTCAGGACATGCACAAGTCTTCTTTTTATTGTCACTGACAAAAACTCCTCTGTACTTTCATAAATGAGGACCACCAGGGATGTAAAGTTAAGTGTTTTAAAAACCATATATGGTCTTTACATGTTATAACTACAAAGTCAGAAAGAAAACAGAAGCGTTGAAAAAATAAGTTGTACTGATTAAGAACAAAAACTTCAACAGTTTTAACTGCAAAATTAAAAATTTTAACTTTAATATTATCAGAGTTGATCAACGAATTTAGAAACATTTTAGATGTCAGCTGTTTTTTTAAAATGTATTTTCAGGTGCTAAATACAGTGAACAAAGACAATGTTGTTTTGAATTTTGGGTATATATTGTGTATAAGTAGGAACTTTTATGCTTAAAAAAATTTTTTTTACATTTATTTATTTTTGAGAGACAGAGAGAGACAAAGCATTAACAGGGGTGAAGCAGAGAGAGAAAGAGACACAGAATCTGAAGCAGGCTCCAGGCTCTGAGCTAGCAGTCAGTACAGAGCCTGACGTGGGGCTCCAACCTATGAACTGTGAGATCATGACCTGAGCCAAAGTCGGACGCTCAACCAACTGAGCCCTCCAGGTGCCTGGGATCTTTTATGCTTTAACAATGAAAGACTTCTACAATAATCTCACAGGGGTAGATTGGGGATATATTTTAGAACATAAAAAGCAGAGTTACAAAACTAAGACCTGGACATTTTTCTACCTATGTGAAATGCCAAAACTCTTTTTTCTACATATACATATTCTAAAGTGTATGTCATCACAAAATTAATAATTTTTTCCAATTAAACCTTTACTAGTTTGTTTTAATTTTCCTAAACAAATCATTAAAATTTTGATAATATTGATATTATTCCTTTAACATTCCAAAGTCTAGGTATATATATATATACATGTATATATAACACCAGAAAAATTATCTAAATGTTAGCTTCTATCTAATTTGACATTGAGAAGGTAATTTGGTTCAATATTGTGTGTATGTAAGCCAAGTCTCCAGAAGGTCTTTGATCTGTCACTGAAGCATGAGATTAAAGGAACATCAGTGTTCAATTTTAGTGCCCTTCTTTTATATTATAGTTAAAATTATCCATTCTACCTTAAGAAAAACTTCCCTTCTAAGAACTTAAAGCAAGGAGGCTTCTCAGTGTTACAAATGGGAATATATTGAATAACTTGCTTTTAGAATGACGTATGTAGAGTTTCTCAGTCAATGAGAAAGTTATCAAGAGGATACTGATCCAAAAGTTTAACTAAGTTTTGTTTTATTTTGGAACAGCAGAAAACAAATATAGATTGTATATTTAGCAAACATGAAAAGCAAATGACTTTCCCATAAGCAAAAGTCATAACACTGAAAGATTCCAAAAAGAATTGGTATTTCTATTACCTAAACAAACATTTATTCTTTGTTTTTATATGACAACACCTTTATCATTAATTAAATATAATCAAACTGATAGCTTAATAAAGATAATGTGACTTGCAACTTCTGACAGTAGGAGCACACATCCTAGCAATCGCAAACTTGCTCCTCATTACTTTCTAGTTTTATAAAAATATCTCTAAATACAGCAAACTCCGAAATTCAGAGTGAAAAACATTTAGATGTCTAAATGGAAAGTGACTACAATGTTCAAATCCTCACTCTCTCTTTCGGATCAGCACATCTGGCTAGCCATTCGATTTTGTCACTGTCATCATACTGCTTTTATGTTGCAAAAACAGAAGCATTTTCCCATGTCTAAGACATCACGGATATGAATGATGGCCTCTGGATTAACACTGAGGCTTTACAAAATATGTACACAGTCAGCCAAATGTTTTATCTCTACATATTCTCTTTTTGATGGTTTTCTGGATCATTTCAACATTTAAACCAAAACAACCCTAGTGAAGTATTTTTTTGAAGTTCTGTTCTGGCATTAGGACAGTTAAGACGCTGGTTACAGTGTAAATCGGTCTGACCTTTGGAAAGCAGTTTGAACAACAGACCTTTAAAATATGACACTTGACCCCATGGAGTTTGCATCTTAGAAAATAACACTAAAGTAAGACAAAACATTATATGCAACGTTTACACTGAAAAACAAACAAACAGCAAAACCCACAAATGACCTAACTGTTCAAAAATGGTAAGGGGTTAAACTATAATATGTATACCCGATAGAGTAATATGTTGCCATTAAAAAAAAACTACGTTTATAACACGAAAAATGTCAATATTGACTGAAAAAAATTGGATTAGAATATGATCCATAAAGTAAAAAAAACATAAAAAGAGGGGGATTATTACAAACTGGTAACAATGACTATGTAGTTTACTTTGTCTTCCTTTTTTAGGGGGCAAATATTCTACAATGACTATAATGGAGTGGTGGAACTTTAAAAACCATAACTCCCCACTTCCAGAATAGTTCCATTTTCTCCACTCAATTATCTGATAGGGTTTATTTAAACTTTTAATTTCTCTGGCATTTAGTAATTTAATTACCATTTCATCTACAAATAAGGGATATTTTTCTGCTCTTTCATATGATCAATGTTTTAATATTTTATTTATAAAGTGAAAATGTTTTAAGAGATATCAAAATAAGATGTGGTAATGACCAGTCACATTAGTAGCATATTCCTACAAAATAGGAATAACATTAATTATGAAAATTATAAAATTATTCAGTCTTTTACAGGAAACCATATAAGCAGTACTTGGCATGATCCTCCTTAAGTAAATAACTGAAAGCAGTCATTAGCAATCTATTTTAGGAAATTATTTTTTGATATTAAAGAAATCAATGCTATGTTTGGAGGAGGCAGAAAGGCTGTAAATCTTAACAAGTAAATTGGGGGGAAATTTCTTCTTTAATGTACCATCAAGGCACATTTTAGTGCTATTTTGGCTAGACCAAGAGTTTGGCCTCCACACGAATCATTTGGAAAGCTGCTTCCCATAAAGTCATGGAATATTTCCAGCTAGTTACTCCAGTGTTCTGTCTGCTTTGCATTTTTTCTTCAATGAAATAGGACAATTAATAAACTCTGGTTACAGTACAAAGCCCAAGTTTCAGCAGCAGCAATATTATCTTTGGATCTGGATTGAAGGACATGAGTTATTCAAATACAGTTCAACTTTCAGAAAGTTGGCCATTTGCAATGCACTTATTATTTTGAAATTCTTTTCTTTCTTGTGCTTTCCATCATTTTCTTCTCGCCTTTTCCCTAAAGTGTTGTGCAGGTCACTCATTTATTGGATGTCTACTCTGCAACTCTATCACTACTTTCTTATTTTTTCGTTTGTTTATCTCTGAAAGAGAGAGAGAATGCAGGAGAGCAGGAGTGCACAGTGAGTAGGGGAGGGGTAGAGAGAAATAGAGAGAAAGAATCCCAAGCAGGCTCCGTGCTGTCAATGCAGAGCCCAATGTGAGGCTCCATCTCATGAACTTGAGATTATGACTTGAGCTGAAATCAAGAGTTGGCCGCTTAACCAACTGAGCCACCTTGGTGCCCCTGTATCACTACTGATCTTTCTCAATATGTAATTAAATGTCAGTTTACCCACTAAATGTGGCATGATCTTAGAGACTCAATACAGGAAAAGAAAATAGAATGCTTGAATACTAGAAACATTCTCTTTTCAAATGGCAGAGAGGTTGTAATACTGCATGTGTAGAGAAATTTCTAGGATCCCGGTATATTGCTTGGCCCTGCTATGTGCCATATTTACATAGTCTTATCCTATAAATGTTAATCATTAGTTTTCAACTTTTAGACTTACCTTACAGATGAAGTATGAATGCCTTACATGTGATCACAAAACAGAAAGAAAATATTGTCAACCTTGACAATACAAAGGTACAGCTGGGAAATATGGAAAGTATGAAACAGGGAGAGTACAGGTGAGAAAAAGAACAGATCACTAATATGATATAACACGGCAGAGAGTCACGGGACACTACCTAAACTCCACGGAACAAAAATAAAAATTTAAACGTATTATTTAGAGTTACAAAATAATCACCACACCACAGGTGGGTTATAATACCTATAGCAATTTCATTTCAGATAGTAAAGAGAGCATTTAGAATTTTTTTTCAAGGAAGGTGTTGCAATGGACAGTGATTAGAATCATTGCCCTAAAGGGTTTAAGAAAAAAAATGGGGAGCACAAAGGGGACATTCACCCCTCATTTATATCTTCATCATTGTTAACAATTAAAATCCTCACAAAGGCACTCTAACTTTACTTTAGGAAGAGGAAGTTAGGGGGCTATGTTCTCTTTCCCAGTGAACTCTAGGAAGGATCAAAATTCTCTCTGGAAGAACAAAAGTGAATCCCAGGATCTTCCTGGACTCTTTTCAAGCACCTGAGTTGTTTCTCACTGGCTCAGCAAAAACTGAGGGTGTGACACTTGTCTATCTCACTGGCTCACCAAATTCCTTAGGGTGTGACACTTGTCACACTTGTCTATCTGTTCAGTTCCATTTTCTCTTTTGTACCTCATGCACAAGTAATAGTAAACTATTTTTGGTATCTTGAATAAAATATGTAGTATGTACCATTGTATATGAAATATTCTTTCTTGCCTTGTCTCCTAGTCAAATTCCTTTTCAGCTCAGTCCTTCAGGAATATTTACTGACCCTCATACCCAACCCAGACAAGACAAATCACTCCCTCCTCTGAGCTATCACTGTATCTAGTTATTTTTCTTATTTTGAGAGACAGCAAGCATGAGCAGGGTAGGGGGCCAGCGGGGGAGGGGGAAGAGGGAGAGAGAGACAGAGACAGAAAGAGAGAATGAGAATGAATCTTAAGCAGGCTCCACTCTCAGCATGGAGCCTGATGCAGGGCTCAGTCCCACAACCCTGGGATCATAACCCGAGCCAAAATCAAGAGTTGGTTGCTCCAGTGAATAAGCCATCCTAGGTGCCCCTCTAGCCCATATTTAAATAGTTAAAAGCATCACACTGCATTATAAGCTTTTTACTTATGTATTTGTCTCCCCAATTAGACTAAGAACTTTTTCAGGGAAGGAAGGGAGTCTCATTTATCTCTGTATTCCCAAAAGATAAAACAGTATTGAGTAAATGAATGAACCTCTATCCTGGACCTCAGTTCTAGGACCTGTCCATCTAGATATATAGTTGACCTCTGAGCAACACAAAGTTGCTAGGGGTACCAACCCCCTCACAGTCAAAAATCTGTGTATAACTTCTGACCCCTGAGAAATTTAACTTCTAATAGCTTACTGTTGACCAGAAGCTTTACTAATAACATAGTTGATTAACACATATTTTGTATGTTACGCATACTATATACTCTCTTCTTATAATAAACTATAGAAACATTAAGAAAATCATAAGGAAGACAAAAAACATTTGTTGTACTGTATTTATATATATATATATATATTTTTTTTATATATATATATAAATACATTATCCAGTGTCTCATAACAGAAATCTGGGAGATATCCTTAGATGTCTCCTTCTCTCTCACTCTCCAAATTCAGACATCAGCTTCTCTCAATTCTAATTCCTTTAACCTCCATCTTCCCTAATCCATTTCTTTCTTTTATTTCCCTTGTCAATATTCCATTATTTGATTCCTAGACTTTTTTGACAACCATGTTTGACTGTTGACCTTGTTAGTGCAAATTAGAGCCAAACAGAAAAATGAGAAAGGCATTTTTTTAAAGAAACACAAAACAAAATGAAATAAAAACAAACTTTCTTTGAAAGTACAAAACTTTGGTAAATAGCAAACTCCATTGCTAATTAAGTAGGAGTGCAAAGAAGATAATTTTGAGTCTCTGCATGTGTGAAAATGTTATTATTCCACCCTCACACTTAAATGATAGTTTTGCTGGGTATAGAATTCTATACTGAAATCATTATCCCTCAAATTTTGAAGATATTCTTATTTATAGTATTTCCTGCAAAGTCATTTGCTATTATAGTTCTTGATTCATTGTATGGAATTTTGTTTCTCCTCTCTGAAAGCTTTAGGATATTTTCTGGGTTTCTGATTTTTCACAATGATGTATGTTGTTATGAACTATTTTACAATTATTATACTGGATACTTTCAATCTATAAACTAATTTTCTTCAGTTAAAGAAACGTTCCTTGTATTATTCTGTTGATAATTTTCTACCATTATATTTTTTCTTCTCTCTCTTTATGGAATTCCACTTATTTGCATGTTGAACCTCGGGACTGATCCTCTATTTTCTTACTTTTTCTCTGCCATTTTCAAGTTCCTTGTCTTCCTCTCATCCTCCTGCCTAAAAAGTTTCCTTATCAACTCAAATACTGAATTACTTTTAAATTTAATTTTTAATTTCTAGGGGTGCCTGGGTGGCTCAGTTGGTTGGGCCTCCTACTTCGGCTCAGGTCATGATCTCATGATAGTGGGTTCGAGCCCCATGTCGGACTCTGCTAACAGTGCATAGCTTGGAGCCTGCTTTGGATTCTGTATCTCCCTGTCTTTCTGCCCCTCCCCCTCTCAGTCTCAGAAATAAATAAAAACATAAAAAATTTTTTTAATTTCTAGGACTCTTATATTTCTGATTATACCCTTTAAGTAACTTCTTGTCCTTGTTTCAAGAATGAAGCATCTTCTTTTAGTTCTTTAAAACTATTAAACATAGTATTTTTAAGTTTTCATCTGGTCTCTATATTGTTTCCTCTTTTCCTCTGAGCTTCTTAATTTTTGAAAAATAAACTTTATTTTTAAAAACAGTTTTAAGTTCACAGCAAAACTGAACAGAAAGTATGGAGAGTTCCCACATCCTCCCTAACCCCACACATGCCCAGCGTCCATCAACATCAACATTCTCCACTACAGTGGTATATTTGTTACAACTGATGAGTCTACATTGACACATCATTACCCAAAGTCCATAGTTTAGAGTTTACTTTTGGTGTTGTACATTCTATGGGTTTTGACAAACAAATAATGACATGTATCCATTACTATAGTATAATACAATAGTTTCATTGCTCCCAATATCCCCTGTGCTCTGCCTATCCATTTCTCCTTCTCCTCTAGCCCCTGGCAACCAGTGGACTTTTCACTGTCTCCATAGTTCTGTCTTTTCTAGAACATCATTTCATTGGCCATTTTTTAAAAGTAGGATCCATGCTCAACATGGCGCTTGAACTCATAAGCCCAAGATTAGGAGTTGCATGCCTTACCAAATGAGCCAGCCAGGTGTTCCAAGACTGTCATATAGTTGGAATTGTACAGGATGTAGCCTTTTCAGATTGGCTACTTTCACTTAGTAGTATGCATCAAAGGGGCCTCCATGTCTTTTCATTACCTGATAGTTCATTTCTTTTTAGCACTGAATAACATTTCATTGTCTGGATGGACCAGCATTCATCCATTGGTGTACTGAAGGACAACTTGGTTACTTCTAAGTTCTGGCTATTATGAATAAAACTGCTATAAACACCATGTGCAGGTTTTTGTGTCAATATAAGTTTTCAATTCATTTAGGTATACACCACAATTGCTGGATCAAGTGGTAGTCTCTATACCTTTTTATCATGGTCTTCATATGTTGTGTCAACATTTTACATTCAAAATTATAGAATGGATACTTACTTACATTTGGAGCTTCCATTTGGAGTATGAGGGGGAAAAAGCAAGTTCACCATAACTCCAAGACCTTTGCCCTAAGCAACTAGAAAGAAAATGCTATCATCTACTTAGATGAAAACACAGTGGAAGGTATAGATTGGCAGTGCAAAAACAGTTTGAATAATTTGAGACATATATTAGTATCCAAGTGGAGATGTCATAAAGGCAGTTGGATAAGAGACTGAAATTCAGGGGAAGAGATCCATGCTCAGAATATAAATTTTAAGGTTACCATGAACCCTAGAAGTAGTTTAAAAGAAAAGAGATCAGGGGCTCTGGGTGGCTCAGTTGGTTAAGTGTCCAACTTTGGCTCAGGTCATGATCTCCCAGTCACTGAGTTTGAGCCCCACATCAAGCTCTGTGTTGACAGCTCAAAGCTTGGAGCATTCTTCAGATTCTGCATCTCTCTCTCTCTCTCTCTCTCTCTCTCTCTCTCTCTGCCCCTCCCCTGCTCACACTCTGTCTCTCCTTCTCTCTCTCTCTCAAAAAAAAAATAAATAAATAAACATTAAAAGGAAAGAAAGAAAAAAAAAAAGATCAGAAGAAGTCCTGGTGTACTCCAGTGTTTAGAAGATGGAGAGATGAAGATTCAGAATAAAGAGAGAGAAGTATTCAGTGAAATAGGAAGAAAAACATGAGAGTGTGAAGAAGTGTTACACACAGGAGGAACAACTGTGTCAAATGCTGCTGAAGAGTCAAGCAAGGTCAACGCTGATAACTGACCACTGGATTTAGCAACTAAGTGTAAGTTGCTGGTACAATAACTTCAGTGGAATGATAAGGGAAATCCTAAGTAGAGTGGGTTCAAAACTGAACTAGAGAAAGATGTGTAAATAAGTCTTTTGAGGAGTTTTGCTATGGAGGCATGGTGCACACTGAAGGAATGTGGAGTCATTCTTAAAATGAAAGAAATTATAGATTCTTTGTAAGCTGATAGGACGAAAGCAAGGAACAAAGATGATTAAAGAGAGGAGATGGGTAACAATGGTTGGAATGATGTAGGTGAGAGCAGACAAAATCACAGCACAAGTAGGGAAGCTGATCTTAGACAGGAACACCAAGAATTTATCCAAGGTAATAGAGCATATAGCACAAATGAAGATACGCAGGTATAAGTGGTGGCAAAAGCTTATGATTCCTTCTATTTTCTTAGTGAAGTAGAAAGTGAGGATATCCACTAAGACTGTAATCAATGAGAATGTGGTAAACGTTTGAGAGAAAGAAGATATGAAAAAGGCATCTCCTAGAGAGCAGAGTAAACAAGTGAATGAAGTGAAGACAATAAAGATTGCGTAATAGCATCATAGGCCCCCAGACCCTGAATTACAGTGATATCAATCTGCATGGCTGTGTTTTTCAGCAGGAACATTCTACTGCACAGGTGTATGTGTGAAGGAGGCAGAACAACATTTAATCGTGGTTGGAGTTTTGCCAGAGGGACAGGATGATAAAAGAGAGGGGCAAGCGAGTGATTGTAATAACATATCATGAAACTTCAACTCGACAGAGAGGGGCTCTATGGACAAGAGAGTGAGGGACAGTACAAAGGTAAGTAAGTCTTGGCATGCTGAGGTCTACTGTCATTCCTTCGTGCTTCCAGTGATGTGGAGATCAGAGGAGGGGGCCTACAAGTTTATTCCCTAAGCAAATAAGTTTCCCCAAAAAATCACAAAAACCACAGTTGCTGAGGCAGCAGTGTGTACACCTTGCAATCTTTAAGCATTCTGCATCAATAAGAACTTATAATAAAAGCGAGCACTGACCAAAGACTTGATATTTTATATTCATTACTGTATTTCATTCTCCCAATAATCTCAAAAGGAAAGCATTATCATTATCATTTTATGGATGATAAACTAAGGTACCCTATATGCTACCTCAGCTCCCCCAAAATGTCTTCATAGACCTCAAACCCTATATAAAAGCCAAAGTAGCAGAATTTCATGTGAAGAAATCCTTTACTTTTATAAAGATAAAAATTTCTCTTGCACTCCAGGCAAATAAATGAAGAACTTATTGTGTAAAGATTTATGACCAATGAATCTGATCTGAGCATAAAATCCCCTTGTTTTTAATAAAAATTTTCTTTAATGTTTATTGAGAGAGCATGACCAGAGAGAAGGAGAGAGGGAGACACAGACTCTGAAGCAGGTTCCAGGCCCTGAGCTGTCAGCACAGGGCCCGACAGAGAGCTCGAACCCACGAAACATGAGATCATGACCTGAGCTAAAGCCGGACGTGTAAGTGACTAAGCCACCCAGGCACTCCTTGATCTGAGCATAATACCCCTTAATGACAGTCCAACATACTGAGGAGAAAATTTAACTGTATATTATTCTCCAGTCTTTTATGTGTGCACATGTATTTAAAAAAAAAAAAAAAGCCTACCTCCATAGAGAATTTTACAATGACTGAAGAGATTCAATCAATGGAAGACAGGCGCATCAATGTATATGAAGAACTATGAACAAGTTAGTTCATGGACCAAGTAAGCTACAAAAATGAAGGAAAAAGAAAAGAGAAAGAAACAGAGGTTTTCAGTTCATATGCCCTAAAGTTACAGAAAAGAACAACAGACAGTGTCAGAACTTTAAAGTTAAATACAGATGAAGTGAAGGAGAAAAAAATCTGTGCATTACTTGGAAATTTTCGTAATTTGAGTATTATTTCCAAATAACTGAAATAAAGTGTAATGAACATAATTGCCACAATTGACTAACATATTACTCTTTCAGTAGCATCCATAATAGAATAATAAAATTATTAAAATGTTAAAAACCAAAAAAGTAAAAAAACTACCAACTAGGTGAATAGATCTTTTCACACTGAGAAGTAAAATTTCAAAACAGGTCACTAAAATTCCGGTCAAGTTCAGCAGGATTTACAATGACACTTATTTAATGCTATTATTCCTGAACTTGGGATGCTTTATGAACAACTTTTACTTTAAGATTAATATCATTGCATTGTGTTCTAGTCTTGTTATTTCTGTGCACCATCACCCAATCCCCTTGAAAGCAGAGGCACACATTTGCAGGCTGGATGCCCAAAGGCACTGATACAAGTTACAGCTGTGAACTGTGGAGCCTAAACCAGTTTTGCAGAAGAATCATCTGGAGGACTTTTAAAAACATGTATCTAAGTCCCACCTCAGATCCTTGGATTTAGAATCCTCGTGGTTTATAAATCATTTATAAAAAGATCTGTGGATATCTCTGATGTATAGACAGACAAAATAGAATAGAGCTGGGGATTAAGAACTATGCTCGGAAGTCTTAAAACTCTCAAGAAATATCTTTGGGCTTCTCTCACCTGTTCCAGCCAGAATAATCCCATGATCTATTTTATGTATCTATTCTGCTTCTTAAAGCCCAAAAAACTACAAAACCTGAGAGAGCAGAGTGAATTCACCCACATAAGAATTAAACACATGATGGGGTGCCTGGGTGGCTCAGTAGGTTTGACTCTTGATTTCAGCTCAGGTCATGATCTCACTGCTCATGGGTTCAAACCCCAAGTCAGGCTCTGTGCTGACAGCTCAGAGCCTGGAGCCTGCTTCAGATTCTGTGTCTCCCTCTCTCTCTGCCTCTCCCCTGCTTGGACTCTGTCTCTCTGTCTCTCTTGCGAGTGTGTGCACACTCATGCTCTCAAAATTAAATAAACATTAAAAAAAAGAATTAAAACTCATGATTCTGCCATCAAAACTGACCTAATCCAAACATAAAAGAGACTAGACAGAAAGAGACCAGGATTGATGGAATCAATATTTGTTAATGCCTAGAGAAAAACTTTATCAAAGCAGTTCTGTGATTCATATACTTTTCCTTATTGCAACTGAAAAGAACTTAATACACGAATGAATTACATAATAAAGTTCCAAATGGATAAACTTATAAATATCTATATTGGTTTAATTGCATATAAATCTGTCATTTACAAAAAGACTACCTTATTCCAGACTTGTAACTAAAAATATACATCTAAATAAATACAAAGTTTGGTGACCTTGCCTCCTACAGAGAAGGTAGGAGTAGATCTAGAAGGGCGTTCTCCTTGGGGAAATAATCACCCTAGGAGAAATACGATCAGAATGAACACTTGTCCACTGCTTCCCCATAATATAAGGTTTGGAGCCTTTAAACACCTTTCGGGTGTTTCCCCTAATCTACTCTAACCAGAAACATATGCTGTGTGCTGTAAAGAAAGGCAGGTAGAGGGGCGTCTGGTGGCTCAGTCAGTTAAGCATCCGATTTTGACTCAGGTAATGATCTCATGTCTGTGGGTTTGAGTCCCGTGGTGGGTTCTGTGTTGACAGCTTGGAGCCTGGAGCCTGCTTCTGATTCTGTTGTCTTCTTAACTCTGTTCCCTCCCCTGCTTGTGCTCTGTCTCTCTCTCTCTCAAAATTGAATAAATGTCAAAAATTTTTTTAAAAAAAGGAAGAAAGGCAGGTAAGTTTCCTCCTTCCATTCTGTCCTTGGATACTTCCCTAGGATTGGGTCTATGTATCTTGGCCTTTTGAAATTCTCCATTTCAACCACTCTACCTAATATTAATGCATGCCTGCTGGAAATTAAATTTGAGACATCCAGTCCTATTGATGGTTATCATCTCAAAGAGCAGCTTCAACAAATGACTCAGCATATTTTTACTCACCTGTCTGAATACACATGCTTAGCAGGAGGTGAACTGAGTAAGATGCCAGGAGAGCAACTATCAGCAGCAAGAGACTAAAATATAAAAGAGTACATGGTCAAGCCCCCAGAAAGGCTTCTTTTTTGAGGTATCTCAAAAAAAAAACCAACAATGTTTTTTCACATTCAAATGTTCACAGAGGTGATCTCTGAGTTGGAGTATGGCCACTAAAGAAAGTAAAAAAATATTATTCTGCATTTGCCAAATTTTACTTAAGTGAAAATACACTGCTTTGAAATTTAAAAAAATCAGAAAGAAACAAACTTTATTTGAGATGAAAACAAATTTCCTCCTTCAGCATGCCTGTCTGCTGACTGCTGGCTCAGCCATTCAGAGATCTTGCAATGCTTCCCTGTTATAACTGCTTCTTCCTATTTTAGATGTAAACAGAAGTTCTGCTTGTGGAATCTCATTGTCTTCTTAGTCCTTCCCTCTGTTTTTCCTCTTCTAATGACTGTACCTCCTTATCTATAATACTTCATCTAGAATGCTGAATTAAGACTGCACATTCTAGCATTAAACACACACACACACACACACCAAACCAAACAAATGCAGTTAACACATTTAATGTGTTAATGACACAATTTGAAAAGGTGCAAACAATGTAATAACTGAGGTCCTTTCACTGAAAGTGGGAAAAGAGACAACATGTATAATTTCCTACTTATTCTCAGAAAGATTCGGATAGAGAAGCTTCTAGAAAGCTGGCTCGAGTGGAGTACCCCAAAAGTTACTTTTGGCCTGCAAACCAGAGAGGTACCCTTGTCACTTGCACACAAGTACACTTGAAGCCTCACAAAATAACAGTTTGGTATCACTGCATGGCAAATGTGATATGACTCAATGAGGACATGTTCGTTGGTATATATCTGCATGTAAGACCCTGGAGGACAAAATGGGACTTTTTTCAAAGAGAACCCAAAATGACTCCTATAATTATGTCTTCCCTAAGATGTCACAGTTTCGAAGTTTAAAATTATGAACGTTTGTTAAGAAACAAGACACACAAGAGACAGGAATCAGAAATGCACTCTTGATTATAGAGAACAGCCTGTTAGCAGAGAGGAGCAGGTAGGGGATGAGTGCCAGGTGATGGAGATAAAGGAGTACATTTGTTGTGCAGAGCAGCGAGTGTTGAAATGGAAGTGCTGAATCACTCAGATATAGTGATAACACTGCATGTTAACTGGAATTAAAATAAAAACTCTTAAAAAGTGATGAGGGACGCCTGGCTGGCTCAGTCAGTACAACATGCAGCTCTTAATCTCAGGGGCATGAGTTCAAGCCCAACATAGGTGTGAATCCCACTTTAAAAAATATATATTTTTTAGTTTTAAAAAAATTATGGAAGTTTGTGCATATATCCCATTATAAAGCAAGTTGGGTTACTTAAAAGTTGGTTTGCTTATCAAGAAATTCAAAATAAAAGCAAAAAACAAACCTAAATGAGACTCTGCATTTTAAATTTCCTGATAAAATGGGTCTGCTTCTACTGATAAACAAAACAAATTTGCTAAATGCTAAGGATAAGGTCTAGTTCTAAAGGATTTCAGTTTAGCAGAGAAACTAACGTGCAAACAAATTATTACAACACATTATAATAACATAATGAATAGAAAGAGTACTATGGAAACACAGAGAAGCCAAGAATGTCTCCTATTTTGGGCCAACTGGCATATGACTTTAGTCTAGATAAAAAGGAAAAGGAACAGGACGCATGTCTAGACTCAGGGAATTACGACTACCTAACAGGTGGAAGACAGAAGATGGAGAGAAATGAAAAGATTATGTGCTTTCCACATAATTCCACACAATTGCTATTTACAAGTAATCTGTATAGCTGGTAAACTTTAATTCACTTTGGCCAACGTGACACAACAAATAGCCACTTCTTAACATTATTATAAACAAGTGTGGGTCAAGTTTCCATTTTTAAAAATTAGTCATACTTTTGGGGGGGAAAAAAAGCACAAATTATATAGCATCGCTCCAAACTACATACTAGCAATAATAAGTAAGTTGCAGGAAAATGGCTAAACCTCGGGAAATGATTTAACTAGAAATTGTATAACTCCTGGAGCTCTGTAGCCTCTTTGCTTCTCAGTGTGCTATCAAAATGGGGGTTGGGAGGGGGTTGAAAAAAACTCACCTAAATCCAAGGATGCCAGTATGAGCCATAACATAAGCTAAGCCAAGGATGCCACTTCCCATGATGGCATTTGTCAAATTAAACACAGAAAAACCAAATGAAACACCTGGGGATCCCTGTCTGTAAAGTTCCTGCAAGCACACAAATTTAACAGTGTTAAGCATTTGGATGGTGAAATTCAGATTTCATCAAGAAATGAATGACAAGTTATGGAGAAAGTCTCCTGCAAACCACAGGCACAGTGTGACACACTAGGTTCTCAAGCAGCACTGGCTTCCTTTCTTCCCTTCCCACTTCCCACTAGTGCAGTGCTAGAAAAATCTTGTTTCCTAGGAAAATCATCTCCACCTACAGTACAGAGGCCAGACAGGCTTCAGGGAAAACCATGACTAACCTTGTGACTGCAAAAGATGAAGATAGGATAGGAATGGGGTGGGACAGAGAGGAGGGAGAGATGGCCTCAGCTCATGTGACTATTGAAGAATTCCTGAGTCAGCTTGGGGCTCCTAGACAATGGTTGCTCCCCAATTACTAGAACTGCCAAAGTAATCTCTATATATTTAATGCATTAAGTCAGCTCAAATGCAAGGATGATCAGGAAAGCTTGCAATGACGATATAATAAATAGAAGCAATACACGTTGCTCTACCGAGAATTCCCCTGAAAACACCCTCTGCCAAAAGAGCATTTGTGAGCAAAGTCCTAGAAACCGTTACGGTCCAGGGACTTGAGTTAAAAAGCCAAGAGCCCGGATGCCTGGGTGGCTCAGTCGGTTAAGCGTCCGACTTCTGCCCAGGTCATGATCTCACAGTTCTTGAGTTCGAGCCCCACGTCGGGCTCTCTGCTAACAGCTCAGAGCCTGGATGGAGACTGCTTCAGATTCAGTGTCTCCCTCTCTCTCTCTGCCCCTCCCTAGCGCGCGCGCTCTCTCTCGCTCTCTCTCTCTAAAAAAAAAAAAAAAAAAAAAAAAAAAAGATAGCCGAGGGCCACTTTCATAGGTTATAGGGTCAGGGAAGTGCTATGTATTTATTACCAGGCCACCTCTACTCCTTCACCGCTAAGGATCTCTGTATGAAGATGTTTCTAGGCACCCAATGACTAAGTCTAGAGAAGAAAAATCTTGTGACTCTGGCAAAAACCTCACAAGACTTGTAGAGGGAAGAGGAAGTCGACAAAGACACTAACAGACAGCACTGAGTTACAAAACGCCAGGGCTGCTCATCCAGTCTGGTCCCCAGCCTCCAAACGGTGCTGCACCTCTTTCACCTGTGCCTGCGCTTTCACTTTCTTTCTAGGGCATGTTACACTGCATTCATGCCCTCGCCGGGTCTCATCTGCATCTGGATCCTGCCTTTGGGACCATCCCTCAAGAGTCAGGCTCCAGGTTCTCCCTTCTCCCAGTGCAGTACTCCCACCTCCTCCCCTCCACTCCCCCTGGTCTCATTTGTCAGGCATTTCAGGGAAAAGGCCGGAGACCTGCAGCACCCCAGAAGCTAGTGGAGGAAACTTACGTTGCTTAGCAACGGGCTCAACTCTTCCGCCTCGGTCGCTTCGGACTGCTGGGCAGAGACGTACCAGCTCCGCTCAGCGTTGCTAATCTCCCAGGGAGCTTCCATGCTGTTCGCTGGCAGACTACCAGGTCCATCTGCGAGCTTCTACCCCAACCCTCCAGTCGTTAGTCGCGCTGGAGGCGGGGCCGGGCTCGGGGCGGGGAGCCAGGCCCTTCCGGGTTCCCGTACCCACCGGGGCGGGGAAGAAAGAAGAGAATCGACGGGATCTGATGACGCCCTCCCCTCGGTGGCGAACTGTGATGATGTCATCGAGGGCCAGCCTTTCCACAAGCGACCTTTTCCCGAGCTGCACCAGAGCATGAGGTGAGGGGTCTGGACTTGGAGTCAGTCGCCGAGGGACGCCGGGAATTGGGAGGGTGACGTTGGTGAGGTGGTGACCGCAGTGCCCCTGATCGGAAAGGCTGAGGGTCGGATGGCAGTACCCGTCCACCAAGGTCTGCTCTCCGCCACGCGCTTCTTGGCGCAGAAACGTCGCGAGGTCGCCCACCGCCCGGGTGCTGAGCCTAGGCCCTAGTACTGGGTACGAAGGAGTGTGTTTAATCTGTTCAGAAGCTTTCTGATAGAACCGTTAGCCATATTTTACATGTGAGAAACCGAGATTCCGATTAAGAAATTACAAGATCACACAGTTGGTTAACCCTGGACCAAAGTCGAACCCTGTGAAGTTTGAGAATTGCTTTAACAGGGTTCTGAGGCAGGGTCCTCTCCCCTTCAAATTACTTCTTTGGTATTCTAGAAGGCAAAGTGAATAACTGATACTATTAATGGAACCTCAATTATAGACAGGACTTGCGGTAGTAAAGCATTGAAGCCAACATACCAATCCATATATTAAGAATACAGGCTCTGAAGTCAGTCAGATAGACCTGGTTTTTAATCCTTGTCCAGGCGCTTACAGCTAGGAGACTGGGTGAATTAACCTGCTTCTCATCTTTAGTTTGCTAGTTTACAAAATCTTGTGACCTCCCAAGATAGAAAATGTGTGTAAAGCATGTAGCACAGCCTCTGATGTAATAAGCTCCCATAAGTACCCTAGAAAAATTGCCATTGGTAAAGTCATAAATATAATGACGTTTATTTCATTTTGAGTTGATCTTTTAACTCAAACGTCAGCCTTCCAATCCCAAATGTATTCTAAAGAAGATTGTGGGTGGAGAGGTTCTTTGAATATAGGGACGCTGATGGATCACCAAGCCCTTGACCTGGAGCATATGGGTTGAAGGTGCAAATTTATTTTTTTACTACTAATAAAAGACAGCATATCATGGAAAAGATAGTATACTTCTCACACACATTCGAAGTTTCAATAATCGGCATTTAGCAGGTTATTTAAAACTGTAGAACTTAGATTTTTTTTTTATTCTTAACCTATTGTGAATATGTAAGTTTGTAGCTTTAAGTGCATCCTTTTTTCTTTTAGGACCTTATGGAGGCGATTTGGATTCTCAAGAATACTTTTCAAAGTGGAAAGCTATAGAATATCTGAGTCAGAATCATTGACTCCACTCGCTTGGACATCACAGATACAGAAGCTTAGCAGAGCACCTGGTATTTTCTTGTTGAATCAAAGGAAAAGATTCTCCACCATGACTGAAATAGAAACAAACCAGAGAGACTCTGAATTGTTTTCACCACCCTCTAATGTTCGAGGAATGACAAAACTTGATAGAACAGCGTTTAAAAAGGCAGTCACCATCCCAGTACTTAAAGTGAAGAAAGAAATAGTCAGTCAATTGATGCGATCCCTTAAAAGGGCAGCACTCCAGCGCCCGGGCATGAAACGTGTGATTGAAGATCCAGAAGATGAAGAAAGTAGACTAGTTATGTTGGATCCCCATAAAATATTTACTGATGATTCCTTTGAGAGAGCAGAACTCAGTATTTTAAAGCAGCTTAATGTCAGTCCACAGATACATAAATATAATTTGGAACTCACTTATGAAAACTTTAAGTCAGAAGAAATCTTGAAAGCTGTGCTTCCTGAAGGTCAAGATGTGACTTCAGGATTTAGCAGAGTTGGACATATTGCCCACCTGAACCTTCGAGATCATCAACTACCTTTCAAGCATTTAATTGGTAGGTGTGTCTTAGTCATATTCATGTACTAGTAAGTTCTAATTTTAGTTTTTTAAATTATTTTATTAAATGTCAAATAACAAAAGCAGGACATGTTATCATTTTAATTTTAAGCTGCATCTTGAGCTACATACCTTCTCTTTTGAGAACCATTTTGGAATACTCTTTCCAGAGTGATAGCAAGCTCTAAAAATCAGTTCCGGCTTTTCTATACACAATATACAAACATAGATTAAACTCATATCTTTTATTTTGACAGAATTCTTTGGCACCTCGTCTTTTGGGACATAGGATTTAATAGGCCCTCAGGACTGTGTTGATTTCTAGGTTTCTGAAATTTGAATGTTTACCATCAAAAATTCGAGTCCTTGTTTATTCATGCTTTGATTCAACTCACTGAGCCTCTTCTATATGTCTAGCACCATAGTCTGTTTTTTAGTGCCCTTTGCCATTTAGAAATGATGCTTTTGGGAACATCTGGGTCACTCAGTTGAGCGTCTGACTTCAGCCCAGGTCTTGATCTTATGGTTCATGAGTTCAAGCCCAGTGTCAGGCTGTGTGGACAACTCAGAGCCTGGAACCTGCTTCAGATTCAATGTTCCCCTCTCTTTGTGCCCTTCCTCCACTCATGCTTGGTCAGTCTTTCTCTCTCTTTCAAAAATAAACATTAAAAAAAAAAGAAAGAAAGAATGCTTTTGTTTGTCGTACCTCTGTAGGCTGAAGTTTGGGCCAGGGTCCTTTATTCTTTGGGAGAAAAAAGTAGACTAATCAGGATTGTAGTTGTCCTTATACAAATGCTTGATGACCGGGTATTCTCCAGATTTTTTTTTTTAATGTAGAGTAATTGTCAGAACATCTGAGAATTATTTTCAACTTAAAATGTTCACAGGGTGCCTGGGTGGCTCGGTTAGTTGACTGTCCAACTCTTGATTTCAGCTCAGGTGGTGATCCCAAGGGTCATGGGCTCCATGATGGGCTCCATGCTCAGCATGGAGCTTGCATGGGACCCTCTCACTCTCTCACTCACTCTCTAACTCACTCTCTCTCTCTCCCCCCCCCCATCATTCTCTCTCCCTACCCTTCTACCCCACTTCCTCAGCGTGCGTGCACTCTCTTACTCTCTAAATAAAATAAAATGTAGTTTCCAGTATTTTGCATGATTAGGATTACAGAAATATGCTATTATGCATTTCCTTTGTTTTTATTGATGAAAGGGGCTGATAATGCATAATGACAATATGATAAATAATTAAGCAGATCTTTATAATTATGCCTGGGTACAAATGTCAAAGAGAAGCTTTGCTCTGTATGAGTCATCACCTGTCAAAACTCAAAACATCCCTTTTGGCATCCCTATTTTATTTAGGGGCTCTCCTAGATTTAAAGTGAAGCATTTTCATACTGCAGTGATTTTAAAGCTTTTGCTAGACTTTTGGATTTTTTTTTTATTTCAAACTATTTTAATTTCAAACTATTGTACCTTAAAAATTGAGTTCTGGTACCTGAAGCAGAACAGGATAAGAACAGTGATTCACTGGAGTCATATTCAAATCAGGTATCTAATTATCAAAAAGAAATTGGACAAATTCTGGTTATATATCAGCCTGGTTGTATTATTGAGTACTTTTTACTACCTTATAAATCGAGTTATCTTTCTTTATGCAATGACATGACCTATAGATTCTTACAATGTTTTAAGTGCTAACAAAAAAGTAGACTTTAAGTAAAGGGCATCAATATACCATTTCTGGTGTATTTTATTATCTTTGTAGCTTCTTCTGCTCTGGCGAATATTTGACCAAAAAAGCAATTTAAGTAAATGAACATTTTACTTAGATAAGACTCTAAAGGATCTATGTTTCTTTTACTTGTAAACTTATTGTACTGGTATGTACTTCCAAAGTGGGGGCATCTATTTCAAGTACACAGTAAGGCAGACATTTGATTAGTCCAGTGGAACAGGCTGGTGATTTCTGACATCATTTGTTGCCATGGTCCTTATTCTTCTTTCTGTTCTTTACCTTATAGTCTACTTTTTTGCTTAATGTTGTTTATTGTGATTTAATTTTTAAAAACATGGAAAAATATTAGACCCAAAATCCTCAAAAAATTTTTCTTTAATAATGTACTCATATAGGGTAATTGGGTGGCTCAGTTGGTTAATGTCTGCCTCTTGATTTCTGCTCAGGTCATGGTCTCACAGTCATGAGTTTGAGCCCTGCCTCATGGTTCATGAGCTTGAGTTAGTGCAGAGCCTGCTTGGGATTTTCTCTCCATCTCGCTCTGCCTCTCCACTGTTCATGTGCACACTAGCTCACTCACTCTCTCTCTCAAAATAAATAAGTAAAACCATTAAAATGTACCCATATTTTTTTGTGTTTGTATTAGAGGCTAGTAGACATTAATTAACTTTGCTAATCCACTAAATTTTTAGAACTGCATGTCACGATATACACACTAGCTGTAATTTCTCTATAAACCAAAAGAAATAGTTTATTTTCATTTCATATTTTCCATTTTATTTTGCAACCAATTGGCAATATTTATAAATTCTTATATTTCAGGTCAAGTTATGATTGACAAAAATCCAGGAATCACCTCAGCAGTAAATAAAATCAATAACATTGATAACACTTACCGAAATTTCCAAATGGAAGTACTGTCTGGAGAGGAGAACATGATGACCAAGGTATGGAATATTTTATTGTCTCCTAGGTACAGATTATATCAGGATTAATGTTTTGATTCAGAATAGATGTCAAAGATTAAAAATATGTATAATAATGCAATATTGATGAGTATGTGAGAATGTGAGCATTTATGTGTCCTTTTGATGGAGGTGCAAATGTGATGCAAATATTCAGGAAGAAAGAGTATATAGTAACATATTACCATGAATAGGTACATCCTTTGACCTAGCATTCCATTTGCAGGAAATTATCTCAAGGATATAATTGGAGAAAATTGTAGTGATGTATGTACTAGATTCTACAAAGGAATAGAAACAACCTAAATGTTCATCAGTGCATTGATTAATTCTGGTATAACAACACAATTGAATACTCCATCTAAAGATTATTGAGCTCTACATTTATTAAAATAAATTGCCCACTGATAGGTAAAGTGACAAAAAAGGTAGTTGTAGAATAGTATATTTATATAGCTCTATTTTAACTAATTATCTCTGTAAATACGTACATATATCAGAATGTTAATAGTGGGCATATTTTTATTTGATATAGTAGTTACTAGTGACCTTTGTTCTCATCTTTATATTCTTCTACAGAGCATATATTTCTTTTATAAGGAAAACAAAACAAATCTATTTTAAAGAAAAAGTATCTTTAATATGTAGGAACAGATTTCTGGGATAAAACACTTTCTCAAAATTCTCTGAAGTACTGGATAATATAAACATTTTTGAGCCAAAAGTCTTAGATAATTATATGTTAACATTATGTGAAACTTTGTACCCCAGCTAAGACATAGGTTAACTTCTCTCCATAACTTGACAAAAATTTTAATAACAAAGTCTACTCTAAAGATGTTAGATAAAACTTTTTGTGTTTGTTTCAAGTTTTTCTTTAAATTCTAGTTAGTTAACAAATAGGGTAATATTGGTTTCAGGTGTTGAATTTAGTGATTCATCACTTAGACGTAACAGCCAGTGTTCATCCCAACAAGTGCCTTCCTTAATGCCCATCACCCATTTAGCTCGCCCCCCACCCACCTCCCCTCCAGCAACCCTCCATTCTCTATAGTTAAGAGTTTCTTACAGTTTGCTTCCTGCTTTTTTTTTGCCTTCCCATACATATGTTCATCTGTTTTGTTTCCTAAATTCTACATAAGTGACATCATGTGGTATTTGTTTTTCTCTGACTGACTTCTTTCTTTTAAACAGGACTTTGTAAAATCCGGAAGAGAGTTTATGCAAAATAACTATTTTTTAAGATTCTAGGCCACATAGATTTAGGTGAATATTATAAGTATAATATTATTTCTCTATAATTTAATTGTAGCAGAATATTAAAACACCATTTACTACATACTTAATATTAGGCCTGAGCTAATGTTTTAAATATAACAAATCCTAAGACGCCTACAAGATAATGGTGGTTGTTTTGTTTTTTTGTCGTAAATTTATTTGTTTAATTTACATCCAAGATAGAATATAGTGCAACAGTGATTTCAGGAGTAGATCCCTTCATTTAGCCCACCCCACATTCCCAAACCCCTCCAGCAACCTTCAGGTCATTCTCTGTGTTTAAGAGTCTCTTATGTTTTGTCTCCCTCCCTGTTTTTGTATTCTTTTTGCTTCCCTTCCCTTATGTTCATCTGTTTAGTATCTTAAAATCCTCATACGAGTGAGATCATATGATACTTGTCTTTCTGTAATTTCACTTAGCATAATACCCTCTAGTTCCATCCACATAGTTGTAAATGGCAAGATTTCATTCTTTTTGATTGCCAACTAATACTCCATTGTGTGTATGTGTGTGTGTATGTATATATATATACACACACCACATCTTCTTTATCCATTCATCCATCTATGGACATTTGGGCTCTTTCCAAACTTTAGCTATTGTTGATAGTGCTGCTATAGACATTGGGGTGCATCTATCCCTTCGAAACAGCACATCCCTTCGAAACAGCATTTCCCTTGGGTAAATATAATGGTGGTGGTTTTTTTAGTATTCTCTTTATACAACTGAAGTAACAAGAATGGCTGAGCTGGGTTTTTGGAGCCAGGCTTCTGACTCCAGAGTGCATGCATGGTCTTTCCCTGTATAACCTCCATGGCCTCTTGCTTGTGTGTATTGTGTGGGATCTGATCTGGCGAGTAAGATTTGAATGTGAGTTCTCTGCTGGTGTCTGTGCTTATCTCCGTGTACCCTGACTGAGCGCTGCATGTTCTTCATTTGGTAGTGCCCGTTAGGGTAGCAGGTGGCTTCCTTCTCAGAGATCTAAAAGTTCTCAGAAACTTCTGTAATTTTTTAAATGGCTTCTGATTGATTTCTTTAGTCAACTAAAGTTTGTTCTTAGGATATATTTTATACTTAACATTTATACCATAAAATGAATGTAATGTAAAATCTCACTCAGTATAATTTCTTTGCTAGAAACAGAATCACATTTAACTTTAGAATCTCATGCATCATAAGTACTCTGTGTGTCTATTGTGAGTAAAAAGATTCTTGAGACTGAATCGGGCTAAAAGTAATGCTGACTGAGTGAGTTAGGTTCCAAAACAGTTTGAGTAAAACCAGAAGGATACTTAAAATATAAGTTTTTTAAATTAGTACTATGCTTCACATTAAAAAGAGGGAGTAGAAAGGATATTTCAGGAAAAGCATCCCAAGACATATTCAGACTTTCCAGTTTATAGATCTAGAGAGTTCTAGTTGGCAGAATAATGAAGGAACATTTCCAACTCTGGAGCCTTAACATCACCAGAGCATCTGATGTGGCTGGAGGAAAAATTTACACAAATTTGAAGGCAGAATATTCCATGAAGGCAGAATATAGAATATACATCTCTATCAGATTTATAGAACTTAGGACATTTTCTGGCCTTTTGATTCTTCATCCATTAAAATAAAGGGCTTAAAATGATGGCTGAGGTCACATGCTATGACTGTATTTTTTTTAGTTTTCTATTTTCTATCATGTTTATGGTACTTCCAAAAGTACCATAGTCTTAAATTTTAAATTTGTTCAAGACTTAGCTTCACTAAATATATTTAATTTAATCCATGAAAACTCAAATTTGGGAAAAGAGAAATTAGGGGAATGATTTGTTCTATAGACTGGCTGTAATCCAATGTGTAAATGGCACATCTTTTTTTTCCCAAGATTTTTAAAAAAGTGATTATTTATTTCACGAGAGAGAGCATGCACATAGAAGCCAGGGAAGAGCAGAGAGAGAGAGGGAGGAGAATCCAAGCAGGCTTCACGCTGCCAGTGCGGAGCCCAACATGGGGCTTGATCTCACGAACCAGTAGATCATGACCTGAGCTGAGATCAAGAGGGGGATGCTTAATTGACTGAGCCACAGAGGTGCCCCGGGACAAGACACATCTGTCATGCCTTCCTCTTACAAACTGAAAATTAAGGAAGATAACTTGCTGAGTGGAAGTGCTGTCTGCAACTTTAACTGGTCATCATGAAGATATGTGTTGGTGTTTCAAATTATAGGTTTATTTCCCTCTCTGTCAGGTGACTAGAGTATGATTAAGCCAGTCAATTGGCCTGCCTGAAATATGTCTCATGTGATTTGGGAACCACTTTATGACCCAGTAGATTGAGATGGAAGACTCATTTCACTTTAGAGATGACTTTTCTTATGTCAAAGTCTAATGATGGTTAACTGGCTTCAAGAATAGCATAAACACCAGAATTCTAATTAAAATACAGTGTTATTTGCTCTTAATTTAAATGTGTGGGTATACCCGTCCAATGTCCATGGTTGGAATTTAAGGCTAAACAGGTTAACCAAGGTATAATACCTTTTTCAGGTTCGAGAAAACGGCTACACCTATGAATTTGATTTTTCAAAAGTCTATTGGAATCCTCGTCTCTCTACAGAACACAGTCGCATCACAGAACTTCTGAAACCTGGAGATATGCTATTTGATGTTTTTGCTGGGGTTGGACCTTTTGCCATCCCAGTAGCAAAGAAAAATTGCACTGTATTTGCTAATGATCTCAATCCGGAATCTCATAAGTGGCTATTGCATAATTGTAAATTAAATAAAGTGGACCAAAAGGTGAAAGTCTTTAACTTGGATGGGAAAGACTTCCTTCAAGGACCAGTCAGAGAAGAGTTAATGCAGCAGCTGGGACCACTGTCAAAAGAAAGAAAGCACTCTGTGCACATTGTCATGAACTTGCCAGCAAAGGCTATTGAATTTCTCAGTGTTTTCAAACTGCTGTTAGATGGGCCGCCATGTGGCACTGAGCTCCTTCCCATAGTGCACTGTTACAGCTTTTCCAAAGACCCTAATCCTGCTAAGGATGTTCAGCAGCGAGCTGGGGCCATGTTAGGCATTTCCTTGGAGGCATGCAGTTCAATTCACCTAGTAAGAAATGTAGCCCCTAACAAGGAAATGTTATGTATCACCTTTCGGATTCCTGCTGCTGTGCTCTACAAGAACCAGACCCTAACTCTAGGTGAGCAATTTCTGGGAAATTAAATATAAACTATACCACCTTTCATGTAGCTTTTAATATACATCATATTTGGAAATAGGTTAAACTAATTCTAGTTAGATATTTCAGTTCAAGATTCCTTGCCACTCAATTGTGACTGGTTTCTCCCAATTTTACAAATTTTAGTATGACATACACATTGTTCAGTCTAGTAGGAGGCTATTTTGTTAAAATAATCTGCAGGCATGTTACTATTCCTGTATAAGTTGAGTATTAAAAATCTTCAATATGCCTGTATTATTTGCTTTTTAAAGGTATTTTCTATGTTAAGTGTCTTACCTAATCACAGTTTTTTTGGCTTTGTTACAGAGAATCAGGACGACCCACCTCTTAAACGCCAGAAGACAGACGTCTTTGCAGAAGAAAAAACTCACATTGCTTCAGTCACATAATTGTAAATGTTTTCTCCATCTGCCCACGAGACCTTTATGTAATGAAATATAATTTGTACGATTTCATAAAATTTTAGCATTCATTTTAATATTGACCATGTATATTTTACCCTTGCTGTCTTATATGTTGATTATCAAATTAAAATTTAAATGAAGTAAGTCTAAGTATATTTAAGTTATAATAATTATAATCTTATAATCTAAATTGTATCTAATTTGTATTAGGTAAATATATTTAAAAATTGACTATCTCCTGGGAAAATAGTTTCTGAAGGTGGGATAATTGCCTGCTAACTGAGAAAGCACTATTATCACTTTGCAGTGATCTTCAGTTGAAGAGTGTGCCTAAATTTTATATTAGTACCTCTAAGCTGTTACTGTATAAGTAATAAAAATATAATTATTTAGATCAGGGATGGTAAACTATACCTGGCAAGCCAAAGCTAGCCTACCACCTGTTTTTGTATGGCAAATAAATCATCTGAGAATGGTTCTTACACTAAAGGTTGAAAACAAATTTTAAAAATCTTATAACATGAAAATTAGATGAAATTTGAATTTCAGTGTCCATAAATACAATTTTATTGGAACACACCCTGCTCATTTGTTTACATGCTGTCTGTGGCTGCTTTTATGGTATAAAAGCAGAGTTGAGTAGTTACAACGCAGACAGGAAGTGATTCTCAGCAGTTCTTACTGCTGCTCAGCACACTACAAATCACAGCGACATGGTTGTAACTCAACAGCATTTTGAATGATCTAAGCTCTAATACATTATTATTATTACTAGGGTATACCCATCATTTCAGAACAAGAAAATTGGACTTCTAATGTGCTTTAAAGGCACAGTGGAGTGTCAATTAGAAAAACTAGAAATTTAATCTAGAAATGTCTCAATTGAGCAGAATTTCTTCACAAAATAAAAAATGAAAATGAGGGTGCACCCGAAGTCTCCAAGGGACTCTCGTAACCCAAGCAAGGAAAGCCAATTACTGATAGCGAGTTAACTGTATTTGAGTGCAGGAGCCAAAGAAATGTATCCAGGGAAAGTAAAATTATTGGAGACTATTGGCCTTTTGGAAAGAACAGTTGCTCAAAGAGTTTAGGACATTGGAAACGAGCAAGTAAATTAAAAAAGTAAATGAGAGGAGTCTGGTTTTTGATGAGTTGATAGATGTACTGATACTGTTTAGGTCTTATTTATTTGAGACATTAGCGCTGAGTTTGAAGTTGCTGAAGAATTAAGCTTCTATGAATACTCTGCATGGAACAACTATGGATAAGTATTTTTAAAGAAGTTGAGAAAATGCCAATTCTGTACCACCTGAAGTAGAATCTGCTACGATGTGTTACAACTGATGGTGGTAAAAGATATGTGAAGTAGAAAAAGACCTAGTTGGGGGCACCTGGCTGGCTCAGTCGGTTAAGTGTCCAACTTCGGCATGATCTTGCAGTTTTTGAGTTCGATCCTCGCATGGCCAGCACAGAGCCTGGAGCCTGCTTTGGATTCTGTGTCTCCCTCTCTCTCTGCCCCTCCTCCACTCATGCTCTGTCTCTCAAAAATAACCAAGCATTAAAAAAAAAAAAAAAAAAAAGACCTAGTTGGAGAAATCTACAGAGCTTGTGAAAATGTAACATAAAACCTGTGGTTATTCACTCCATTCTTCACTAGCAAGTTCCTGCAGAAGATATCTGAACCTGTTATGAACCAGTAGTGTCAATACTGTTTCACTTGCTTTCATGGATTCTAACCATCCTCAAGTCTTTGAATTTTGTTCAGAAATTGAATTTGAATCAATCTGGCTTGCTCAACTTCAGTTTGATTTGCTTAGTAATTGTCAAGTTTGATTGCAATTTTTCGAGTTCAAGGTCAAGACAAATTTTTCTTAACAAGAGGAACCACTCTAAACATTATTCTAGACCACTGAATGGCTCTGGCAATCAGCTTTTGCTAATGACTTGATAATATTTCTTAAAGGTTTTAACCTATAATTATAAAGCAAACAGAACATTAATGTGAAACTGTGATAGTCATTTCAAGAGGCATTTGAATCACAGTATCTTTTGTTCCACATTTCTCATACTATCAAAAATTAAAACAAGAAACAAGACTTCCACTTTCAAATGAGCAGTAGAGATATTTTCTGTGTTCAGCATTTTTGGGGCCTTGGCAAAAACGCAAAGGAAATTTACATATTTCAAAATCCATTTACATAGTTGAGCTTCTACCTTATGTTCAACTAGAAATGATTAATGTGCTATGTAATGACATGCTAAAAGGCAAATATCAAGGGAAGAATCTAAGAGGATTCTACAAATGCCTGTGATAAATATAACAAGTTAAATTTGTATGCTTCTGGATTGATGCCAGTATGTGGCAGTATCTACCTGTGTAAAAAAGACATTTTTAAATCTCATTACATGGGGCACCTGGGTGGCTCAGTTGGTTAAGCATCCGGTTTTGGCTCAGGTCATGATCTCACGGTTCGTGGGTTCGAGCCCCATTCAGGCTCTGTGCTGACACCTAGCTCAGAGCCTGGAGCCTGCTTCGGATTCTGTGTCTCCCTCTCTCTGCCCCTCCCCTGCTCGTGCTGTCTCTGTCTCTCAAAAATAAATAAAAAACAAAAAACATTTTTTAAATAAATCTCATTACAGATAACTGTATTAACAGGTAATCATTTACAACTGATTTTGATAGGAAACACTTAGAACCTCAATTAAAGAAACAAGTGCTATTCCCCCAAAAATGAATTAGACAATGTAATTAGATATAGTCAATTATATTTTTAATTTTGTTCGTTAAAAACAGTCTGCCAACTTTATCACAAAGCCTAAAATATTTACTGTCTAGCCTTACAGAAAGGTTTTAGGATCACTCATCTGAATCATTCATTACAAACTCAGATGCCTTCAGAAACAAGGCAGGTAATATAAACAGGTGAAGGCAATAAATGGGAAGAAGTGTAGGAAAGTAATGAATTAGAGCCCTCCTCCCTTGTCTAAAGACACTGAAAACTGGTTCTGAAAAATCAACCAAACTTATCCTCTGCAAGACGTCTAATTTTGGGACTTCTAATTTTCCTCCCTCCCCTCCAAGTGAGTAGTATGTAGGTCAAGGGTCAGCATGCTGCCTGTAAAGGACCAGATGGTATTTTAAACTTTGTAAGCCATAAGGTCTCTGTTGTTGCTCAACCCTGTCATAGTAGTCCCCAGAGCGGCCACGGACAATACATACACTCTCTGCCAAAACAAATTTGTGGACACTGAAATTTGAATTTTTTATGCTTTTCACTTGTTAAAAAGTATATTATTTTGGCTTTTTTTCAGCCTTAAGAAATGTAGACAACAATTCTAGCTCATGGAACATACAGAAATGGGCACCAGCTGGATCTGGCCAGGGGTCCAGAGTTGGCCTTCTGATCTAGGTGAAGAGAATTTTAATTTGCAAGTAGGAATGGGAATTTTTTCCTGAGTACTATACATTGATATACTAGGTTGAAAATACTAACTATGGGTACAAATGATGTTCTTATTCATAAATGTAAAGTGGTAAGATTCTTGCCTCTATTTAGTCAACCTTTAGACAAAATATGCAGTATATCATTATGAAGGAAATGAAAACCTTAAAAGCCTCTATTAACATTTTAACTCCTCCCCGCATTCCCTTCAAGTGGGCAAGTGAATGTATGATTATTTCATTATTTAAATTTAGGCCCACCCTAATTTTTTTAATGGGATATCTGGTAAGTGAACTCGATGTCCACCAGAAAATGACAGCTGGAAAGCTCACTAGACCCATCTTTTTCTTTTAATTTTTTTCCATGTTTATTTATTTTTGAGAGAAACACAACAGCATGAGCGAGGGAGGGGCAGTGAGAGAGGGAGACACAGACTCGGAAGTGGGCTCCAGGCTCTCAGCTGTCAGCACAGAGCCCAACGTGGGGCTTGAACTCAAAAACCATGAGATCATGACCTGAACTGAATTGTACACTTAACCAACTGAGCCACCCAGGTGCCCATTTAATTTTTCAACACTGTTAGCTTTTTGACAAATTTTCTGCCATCTTAATTGGATTTTGAAATGATTACCTGACCACCAGTTGACAAAAGATAACATCTAAGAGAATTAGATCAAATATTTATTGAATGAAATTAAGAAATACTAACAGTGCATCCCAACCATGATGTAAACGTATTCAGTACATTAATATCTGCTTAAAAGGAAGGTAGTTAATAGTCAAATCATGTTCTACATAATGAATTTCTCAGAACTTCTCCCAAGGATAGAAACAAGATTATTAAGTTGATGTGATTTATATACCATAAAATAACTAGACATTTTATCTGTAAAACTTCCTGGGAGTCTTAGGAAGTTTGACTACTCAGACTTTATTCTACACAGGTGTTGTTTATAAGCTTGACAGTTTGACAGTCATCTCTGGAGCGTGGACTCTGACCACTTGGGTTCAAATCAACTGTGCTACTTTTAAATTGTATTGACCTTTGGCAAGTTAACCTCCCTATGCCTTGGCTTCTCCATCTATTAAAATGGGCACAATAATACTAGCATTGTAAAGATGCATGAAGTGCAGTGCTTGGTGCCTAGGTATTGCTCAGTAGTTGTTAGCTATTGTTTCTGTGCCAGTGTTGATGAAAGACTTATGCAGCCTTTTGTCTCTGAAAGAGGTAATCACTGGGTAGATAACAAATATTCTGAATTGATAAGGTTATTTAGTGAACTGTCAGTAAGTGACCTTTCACCATTCCCTTTGATCAAATAGGGTCAGTTAACTTCTTATTTGGTCTATTGAACAAGGTATGGCAATAGGGCAAAATATTTACAAATATATAAAGGTTTTGGAATTTAATTTATTTGCCAAATCAGATGCAGGCAATTTCTACAATAAGGGGGGTTCGATAAAAATTTTGAAAGCCTTTAAAGCGTTGTATTAATAAGTTCATTCATTTAAATACATTATACGAGTAATAGTGTTTCTTTTGTGAAGACTGGATACTGTACTTTGGCAGCTGAGTACAGCAAAGCCTTACCTGTAAGTCCAATGTTCTCAGTATTCTCTGGACAGATTTATAGACTATACTTAACACCCGAATCCTCAATTGGAGAATGCTGACAGATATGAAAAATAGGATGCAGCCTGGTAGAGTATAAATAAAGACAGACTTTTAAAAAAGGTTTTAATTCTTGCTTTTTATTTACTTGTGTATATGATCTTAGCCTACTCAATTATTTGATGCCTTGGTTTTCTGTTATCAAAGATAGTTAGAACTACAGTTGGCCCTTGAACAACACAGGAGTTAAGGGCACTGTGACCCTCCCCACCTCCCCCCACACTGGAAAATCCACATATAACTTGGACTCCCCTGAAAACTTAACTATTAATAGCCTACTGTTAACCCAAACATAACAGTCAATTGTCCATACTTTGTATGTTATAAGTTTTATACATTATATTCTTACAATAAAGTAAGCTAGAGAAAATAAAATGTTAAGAAAATCTTAAAGAAAAAATACATTTACAGTACTGTAAAAACCCACATATAAGTGGATCCAGGCAGTTTAAACTAGTTCAAGGGTCAACTGTATTGTAAAGATGAAGATATACCTCTGAAATTAATACCTGCTTAGTTAGGATTAATTAGGATATTCCACCCTAATGTAACCACAAATCTTGTTTCACATAACTTTCCTCCCATGAAATTGACATCTGTTGTAATGGACATTTGATAGGAAATCCCTTAATTTCCTTGAGAAAGTATGTCCCATACCCAGTGGTCTATATAACAGACAGATATAAAGTTGAGATGCTACAAATACCCATCCTGTCCACATCCAACTCTAGTAAAACCCTGGGTATACTAAAAGCCTTTGAAGTTTCAACAGAAACTATATCAGAGTCTGCAATTTACTTGGGGAAATTTCGTTTAAAATGTATCCATTCCACTCTCCAAGTTTTCATCATAAAATGAGCTCACAGTTAAAGTGAGAGGTGCCATTTAAGTATTAAATTTTATTAATTTAATTCTTTGAATTTGTCATTAAAACAGGTTAATACTCTCATCTGGTTTATCCTAAATGTGGCTCACAGCTGGGAACTATATACCTTGATCAAGGTTGTCTCACTTTCCACTGCTCGAAACAGCACTGAGTCCTTAAAGCTGAGAGCGTGTCATTATCAGAGGTCAAGTTTTACTTGCCACAACCTGCTGGTAGAAGGAAATATATCCACTTGTCTGGACTAGTATTAAGAACATTGGGGGAGGGGGGAGGAACATTTTATGAGAAGAAATAATAGACTTGGATATTAACACTAAATGTCGTATTCAAAATGGCATTTTAAAATGTGTTCAAGTAAAACACTGTAATAAGAGAAAAACCACAAAACTTAATATAAAGTCTAGCTTTATTTTTAAAAAGATTTTACAAGTCTGTCAACCTCAAGCATACATGGGTGAATTATTCATATCTTCCATCAGATGAAGTTTACAGCTTCAGTCCCTCTCAGAAAAATATAAGTAAAAAATAAATCTTTTTCACATATATTTATCCACTATATTACTCAGCTTAGTTCTGAAATTTTCTCTTATAAATACTTTAACACAGCTGCTAGTGTGTAGGACTGTTGTGGTGCAGCTGCGCATGGCTATACTTGTACAAGTCTGCTTTAGTTTTGCCAGCTTCCTGGTTCGGATCCAAGGTCTTATAAAGAAGAAATAAAGGTTAACTGGGCTGCCAGAAAAGCCCACTGAATGCATCCTGTAGCGCTCTGTGACAAGCAAGAGAAGAAGTATAGCCTCCAGCAAGATCCTGTGGAGAGGCAGCTCTGACATGGTTTAAATACCTAAAACAAAACAGAAAGTGTAGCATTGATATAGAAAGCATATATAAATTAGTAACATTTTTAAAAGTAATCGTAAAACTCATGCAAATTTTAAAGAGGAATTCTGAGAAAGAAATGTTCAGACTTTCTAAATGCATTATTACCTTTTAAAAGGAAACTCACCAACTATATGTTGAGTGCCTAAACTAGTTTGCTACACTAAATTGTAAGGCAAATTACATTAAGATCTAAAAACAGCTCTCAAGGAGGTTTCAAAAATCATACTGGCTATTAAAGTGCTCAGTTTCCCAATTTTTAAATGTTTACTTATTTATTTCAAAAGAGAGAGAGTGCACAGGGGAGGGAAAGAGAGAGGGGGAGAGAGGGAATCCCAAGCAGGCTTTACGTGTCAGCGCAGAGCCTGATGACGTTGAGCTGGTTCTCATGAATACTGTGAGATCATGATCTGAGCCAAAATCAAGAGTCAGGTAGGTGCTTAGTGGACGGAACCACCAGGCATCCTTCACTGTTCCCAATTTTTAGAACTTATTTGTTTTGTTGGCTATTGTTTGGGTACCTAACTGTTACTCTCCTTCTGGCATACTCTTTTTTTTTCTTTTAATGTTTATTTATTTGAGAGAGACAGAGACAGAGCAAGGGCAAGGGAGGGGCAGAGAGAGAGGGAGACAGAATCTGAAGCAGGCTCCAGGCTCTGAGCTGTCAGCACAGAGCCAGACACGGACCTCGAACTCACAAACCATGAGATCATAACCTAGCTGAAGTCAGAAGCTTAACCAACTGAGCCACCCAGGCGCTCCGTCCTTCTGGCATACTCTTAACAAATACATACATAGTATCAAAATACTATTATATAAATATTTTATAAAATATTGAATATTTTGCATAAATGTATTCTGTAACAAATACTTAAATGAAGGAGGGTTGAAAAATATACTGGTTACTTCAAATGTACTTCAGTATTACAAAAATATATTGTCTCCTTCCTCACAGGAAGGGAAACCTTAGAAAATTACATGTCCGAGAAATCTCTGAGAGCCTGATTTCAACAGAATGTCCCAATTAATAAACACAGAAGTCTTTTGAACTGATCTCAAAAGACAGTGTAACAGAAACCATTTTTCTCCAATCATACATATGTTATTTAGCAATTAAAACTTTCAACTTCGGTAAAGGTAGACAAACAAGCCTAAAATATGGGACAGTCGTAGACAAAGAAGGTCAACTTGTTAGCATGACTAACAGCATTGTTGGAAAACAAATATTTCCAGCTTTGCTTTAATGTCTAGTTTAAGAAACCACATTGTTTCTTCAAGCCTCAGGAAGTAAAGGAGCTTCACCCACCTTAGAATTACGGGTATGGCAAATGAATAAATCAGGTACCAGAACATTTTAATAACTTGGAAACTTTTCTACTCATTCATTCAAACTTCCTGTGTGTCAAAGTCTTGATGCATGAGCAACTTATTATTTCTAACATAATAACAAGTCTGTTTTTCATTTGTATCCATGTTTAATAAGGTTGCGTGATTAAAAAATATATGGCACTATAAGAGTCCAAGGAGAAAAAGTGGTCAAAGTAAGATGGAACATAAGCTCCTGGAATTGGCTATAATTTATTCACACTACCACAAATCAAGGTGTTAACTCAATTCATTGCTTCTCTGCCAAGGGTGAAAAGGGAAAGTGGAAGGAGAAAGGTAACTAATATTTATTGAGCAATGACCTACAAACTTTTTGGTAGTATACTTATGGCAGTAAAAATATTTTAGCATGCATTCCCAATATTTGTATACTTATTTATATACTACATACTTAACGTATAAACATACAGTATATAATTATATATAAAATACTAATATAGAAGCATATTATAAAATATATATATGAATGAATATTCAAAGAAGGAGATAAAAATATTTCAACAAAAGTCCTAATATTTTCTCCCTATATCCCATCTTCTGTACGTTGGTGAATGCATTCCACTCTGGAGGCTCTTATTAAACAGTCATTGTCAAACTCCTGATAGAACCTTATATCCCATGGGATTTAAACAGGGATTCACCAAACCTACCACATGAACATAAAAAATATCTGCTCACTGGGGCGCCTGGGTGGATCAGTTGGTTTAGTGTCTGACTTCAGCTCAAGTCATGATCTCACGGCTTGTGGGTTCAAGCCCCATATAGGGCTCTGTGATGATAGCTTGGAGCCTGGAGCCTCCTTCGGATTCTGTGTCCCCCACTCTCTCTGCCCCTCCCTTGTTCACTGTTCACATTCTGTCTCTCAAAAATGAATAAACATTAAAAAAATTTTTTTTAAATATCTGCTTTTTCTATCCCAGGACACAATAAAATGTCCACTGTCAAGACTGTGATGCATGAAAAATGATGTAAATAGATAAGTCACCTCAGAAGTCTAAAAATCAAGCTGGAACAGTATAAAATCCATTTCTCTTCACTGAAAACTCAAAACCCATCACAGAAATAAGTAATATTTTTACAAGCATCTTGGAAATGAAACGTTCCGTTCCTGATACAAGCTTCCAGGTAAACTTTATCCATATACCAGACGCTACTGTATTAACCTTCTTCCTTTCCTCAGACCCTCAAAAGAAAAGCACAGTCTTAGCTCCAGTGGCTGTCCTTTTCTGGCAAAATTCAGGTACCACCAGAGATGTCTGTCAACCTTAAGAAGTCAACTATCATGAAGGGAATTGGTTTTCATAGCCATAATAGAAACCACTGTACAACTAGTTGTTTTGATTCATCACATTTTGGTACAACTTGCTTCTGGGAAAGTTGAGTCATACCATTTCTGGCTTGGCAATTCAAGCATAAACTTGAAGTGTACATACAGCTTTTTATATGTTATCCTGAGAAACCTGAAACAGCTGCACTGCTGGCAGGAAAACACAGGACCACCAGTAAAATATCCAAAACAGTTGCATCTTTTAATTTATGACTGTGCACTGTTTCCATAAAGTATATATAAAACAGTTCAACCTTTTATAGTTAAAATGTAATAAACAGTCATACTCATGGATGCCATAAATGTGTAAAAAAACTTTATTTAAAATGATTAGTGTTCAAAAATAGGATTTCTTGAACAGTCATAATCCAGAGCAATGAACAAATATTTTAAAATTTTAGTTATTAATGCTAAGTTGTAGATTCTTACTGCCAAAATCAAGTCAATTAAAATTTCTTTGCATAGCACTGAAGAAAATACATTTCCCTTCTAGCAATCATTTACATTAAACATGTCTCTGAGCATAGTTCTTTAAAGACCTGCTTATTTACATTACTGTTTGTGATCTCTAGGGCTACACAAAATAGTTACTGTTAAATATTTCAATATATTTTCACCATGGCAACCTACATTGATTCCAATTTTAAAAAATAAAACATAATTCATTCTTGTTACTCAACTGTGGGCTTTTATTTTCTAGGTATTTTAACTTAATGTTCTTAAACCCTTTAATTATTGTGGTACACCAAAGTATTGTAAAGTATCTGCCACACTGAAACCACACGATGAGAATTTAGCATTTTGCCTATTTTTTCACATTAATCCCCATCTGTATTGTTTTAATTCTTTCATGACCATTACAAGTACATCACTGAATAGGATTCCTGGGGTT
The DNA here is from genome assembly GCF_006229205.1 of Suricata suricatta. NCBI lineage: Eukaryota > Metazoa > Chordata > Mammalia > Carnivora > Herpestidae > Suricata > Suricata suricatta. Next base: position 37,953,712 of record NC_043708.1, read on the forward strand.
TCTGGCAAAAGTCAGTATCATTTCATGTACACCTTTATACAACAGAATGAGGAAGAAGTCTTAGCCAAATTTATTTCTAAAAGTCAAGCTCAGTTGGATTTTGGAGCCTGGAGGTAATTGCTCTATTTAGTCAATCCCAGGACAGTATTTCTGTTTTTCATGGGTTTATTTTAAATACCTGTAAATCTTATAAGCAGAAATCAGGAAAGAAAAAAAGAAGTTTGCTTACTTTGGTATCTATACCTTATTTTTATTGAAAGCAGACTAAACTCAAAGCTTTAAAAATCATACCTTTGATTATTTTCTTAATAAGACTAAAAAAAAAAAAAGTATGCTTTCAAAAGCATGTCTAAGATAATTCCTGTACAAAGGGCATCTTGTGCCCTAATTTATACTGTCTAAAGCTGCCTTCCTCTGCCATTACCCATCAAAATCCCTTTCAAACAGACTTTGGAGGAGGGGGAGGAAAAGGAGGCCGTGGATCCTGTGAGAAGAGTAAGAAAGCATTAAGCATTCAAAAACCACACCTGAAAGTTTGTTCCTGAACTTTGATTTCCTAAACTGTCATTTTCTTCTGTTACATTTAGCAGCTTTTACTCCCAAAGAAGGTGGTATAATTTACACTTAGCTTCAGAAAGACTTCATTTACTCAGTTCTTTAACATAAGAGAGTTCCTTTGAGATTACTCTTTTACTATTTCCCTTCCTTTAAAAGCCCTATATCGACCATCTGGCCAAAGTCTTGGACTCAGCTCATTTCGGTGCTAGTCAACAATGCTTTGAGTCCTCAGCTAGGGGCAGAGGGCAGGGTTGTCACTCAAGACCAAGAGGCAGCACTCTTCCCCTCCAGTCATAACCTTCTCCTGAAAACCCTTGAAACACTTTGGCTCTACAGAATGAAAGAATCTTGAAATTTAAATTGAAGTTAAAATGTGAAGTTCATATTAGTTTCCTTTACCTCAAATTACCAGACCCAATGGACAGTTAAAAAAAAAAAAAAAAGCCCAAGTTTTTTTTTTTAATGTTTTATTTTTTTTGATAGAGAGAGAGACAGAGCATGAGAGGAGGAGGGGCAGAGAGAGAAGGAGACACAGAACCGGAAGCAGGCTCCAGGCTCTGAGCTAACTGTCAGCACAGAGCCTGACGCAGGGCTTGAACCCACAAATGTGAGATCTGACCTGAGCCGAAGTCGGAGGCTTAACTGACTGAGCCACCCAGGCGCCCCATAAAAAAAAAGCCCAAGTTTTTAACTCTACGGTGTTTACCTTTCCTTAGAAAGGGGGTGAACTCTAGAGACTAAGACTTTCTTTTCACAAGTGGGCCCATTTTAAACTCTGAATTTAAAGCCACTATGCATGAAACAGACCAGTTCCAAGTACCTCTGCTTCCCAGCCTACAAAATTCAAATCTAAGTGCCATTAAGAGACATCAGCCAGCTGATCTCAGCTGTCAAGACCAAGAGCTCTAATAAGAAATTCAGCCAAGGCTATAAAAGATTTATATGAACAACCTAAAGTCTATCTCAATAGGTTTAAAAACAATCAGAGCAATAGTGTGCTCAATTATCACTAAAAAGCAGAAACATTCTGAAAACTGAGATTAGTGCTCAGGTGCCCTAACCCAACCATGATGTCAGAACAATAGACAAACTGTCTAAAGAGGGAAACTGACAATCATATTCTAACATAAATGAGGAAAGCACTTCAAGTCAGAACTACTGTCCCTAATTCTGAGGGCAGTATGGTTATAAAAACACAAAGCTTCATGAACTCCAACCAAAATACAACAAATTTCCACAGTCATGATACTATTCACTTCATTATCTAACCCACATGTGAGAACACAAATTGAATAAACCAATTATTAAAGCTATTTTCAGATTTATACTATACACTTGGGAATCTAGTAACCAATTTATTCCAGACATTAAGACCATCTGAACACCAAAGCTTAGATTTGGAAATTAAAAGCCACATGGTGCCCAAGTGTACAGCTGAATACAGATTGCTCAAATATGCCTTTCTGAATTATAACTAAAAGTGTGCAATTTAATTAAGCTACCAAATAACACACTAGGCATTTTTAGGACAGGGTAGCTGTTACTGAAAGTTAATGTAACTACAAATTGAAAGGAATACTTTGATTTGAGTGTAAATGCCTGAACACATAAAAGATACAGCTACTTAAGCGTTGACATATTCTATGAACAATTTCGTTGGTAGTCCTGGATATCTCAAGTGATAGACCACTAAGGATAGATTCCATCTGTATAATACAGAGTATCTCAGGAATCAGGTGCCATGAGACAAACTTGAATAGAGCTATGAAAACAGATAATAAATGATAGCCATATATCAAATGATTTTTGATAAGTCTTACATATATCAAAAATCATGTTTATCTCAGTTATAATATGTTTGGCTAATTTCAGTATTATTCTAAAGGCTTAAATGAGATTAAGCAGGAAAATGGTATAAATAATGTTTTTACTTAACTGATTTTAAAAACATTATGATACTCATTCTTATGAATTTATTCAAAGTAACCAGAGGAGAAAAGGGAAGGCAAAGTTTCATGAAAAAATCTAAAAATAAAAAATCATATCAGAGTCATAATAATAACCAATCATATATAGATCTTGTATATCTCAGTGAGGGACAAGTATCACTTCTGTGGTGAAAATACAGTAGAGATCATAAAAACAAATGGCCTGGTTTCTGATTTTCTTTTTTTAAGTTTATTTTTGATAGCGAAAGAGACACTGACTGAGCAGGAGAGGAGCAGAGAGAGAGAGGAGAGAGAGAAGGAATCCCAAGCAGGCCCTACCCAGTCAGCATAGAGCCTGACATGGGGCTTGATCTTGCAAACTGTGAGATCATGACCTGAGCCAAAATCAAAAATTGGATGCTTAAGTGACTGAGCCACCAGGGCACCCCTAGTTTCTGATAAAGTGCTCTGGCTTATTTAATGTAATTTTTTTACTTTGAATTCCATATAACAGATATATGCCAGAGTTTCATCATATCTTTATATAGACAGGATGGTAATTTTCCCCCAAGGTGGGACAGGCAAAATGCAGAAATTCATATGTATGTAGTACATTCCTTCTTCAAAAAATTAAATTACTGAGTGCCTACTATATGACAGGTACTGAAGCAACTTTGAGAATAAAACAGAGAGCAGAATCCATATTCTCATGGACCTTATAATTCAGCAGAGAATAAAAGGTGTTACATGATGAATATTATGAATGGGAAAGTCAGGGCTTTATCAGTGTAGATTCAAAGAAAGCCAATATGAACAAGTTCAGAAAAGGTGTACCTAAGAAAAGACAGTCAGACTCAGGCCCAAAGGATGAGGAAGAGTTAATGACTAGCAAGGCAGGAGGAATAGAGCAGCAGTCTAGTGAGGGAAGAAAGCAGCAGCAAGGTGTCATAGCACATATTGAGAATATGGGGGAAAGGAAGCTTCAGCTCAGCAAGAGGCTAGAGATGCTGGCAGAAGGTATCCAAAATAAGACCTTATAGGAGATACTAAGAACTGTGAATTTTATTCAAAGGCCAATAAGAAGTCACTGAAAAGTTACATTAGGGACGTGGTTATTTAAGCTATTCTGGCTGTACAGCAGATGAGGGAAGAGCAGGAGTCAATTGGAGGGAGACTCCTGATAAGCATGTTTTTCTATTCCAGGCTCAAGACCATGGCACCTTGATTAGGGTGATAGCAGTGGTAATAAAAAAAATTTTTTTTAAAGTACTGGTTTAAGAGATACTTAAAAACCAACTGAATGAGTGAATATGGGAGCAAGAGAAGGGGAGGAAAAAGTGGTTTCAAAGTCAACTTCCAGCTCTGTGGAACAAGGAATATCCCCTCCCAGAGACAATGGGAAATTGGAAGAGAAACAAATTGGTGTGGGAGAGAAGAGAAGGGAAAGACCATGAGTTTAATTTTGGAGCTAAGTCTGAGGTGATTACAGAAGAGACACATGAGTGGGAGATATAGAGTAGCAGCTGGATATATGGGCCAAGTGCTAAGAATAAAATTATAGAATGAAGGTAATGATTTGGGAGTCATCACTATTTAGATGGTATCTGAAACCATCAGGTGGATGCTAATATTTAAGGATAGGGGAAAGAATGAGACAGGAGAGGGCCTAAGGCAGAGGCCTAGACAACTACAACATATAATGATATGCCAGGAAAAAAAAACAACTATGGTGGTGAGTTTTATGTGTAAACATAAAATTATGTTGAGTGGGCCACAAAGTGCTCAGATTATCTGGTAAATCATTATTTCTGTGTGTGTCTAGGAGTGTGTTTCTGAAGAGACTAGCATTTAAATTGGTGCACTCCCTAATATGAGTGGGTGTTATCCAATCTGTTGAGGACCTGAGAATAACGAAAAGGTGGAGAAAGGCTGAATTTACTCTGCCTGACTGAGCTGGACCATCGATCTTCTCCTGCCCTGAGTGCTGGTATCTAGACTTGATCTGGCGTCTACACCACTGGTTCCTTCTTAGGCCTTTGAACTACACCACTGGTTTTTCTAAATCTCTAGATTGCAGGAAGCAGATCATGGGCCTTCTAAGCCTCCATAATCACATGAGCCAATACCTTATAACATACTTCCTTTATCTACGTATCTATCCACCTATGTATGTATGTATGTATGTATGTATGTATCTATCTATCTATCTATCTATCTATCTATCTATCTATCTGTCTATCATCTATCTACCTCTCCCTCATACTGGTTCTGTTTCTCTAGACAACTCTGACTAATACAGAAGCTAATCTGTTTTGAAGCGAAGGGTGTGTTCAGGTGTGGTAAGTGTTGCCATCCCCCACCAATACATTCTCTTCCCCTAGATTTTCAAAGAAGGTAGAAGCAAGGAGGGTTAAGCCTCTTGGAAAGGTGTTAGAACCTACTACCTGGGCCCGACTCCTTGCAATTTCAAGGATAATAATAGCAGAGACAGAGACAGGAAACCTATTAGATTTCTCCATCTAGGGCCTCTTCATGGTATTTAGAGCAGTAATGTTTCTTATAGCAAAAGAACAAAAGAAACAACTGAAATATCCACTGACAGAAGAATGGGCAAATAAATTGTTACTTACACAGGAAAAATAGTGTACAGCAGTGAAAACAAAGGATATACAGCTTTACACATGTATCAACACTGCTGACTCTCACAAACAATGCTAAGTAAAAGTAACAACAAAAAGCAAGTTACAGAAAATAGGTAGAGCATGGTTCATTCATATAAAGTTCAGAAATGCAAAATATACATGGAATGTATAGATATGACCAAACTGTAAAAAAAGCAAGTAAATGATAATCAGCATATTCAGGGTGACTGAATCTCTGATGTGAGATGGGATCACAATAAAGAGAAGAGTACATGTAGAGAGGGCTTCTACAGCACTGGTTATGCTCCATCTCATCTCCTAAGTTAACGAGTGGAATTCAAAATACAGGACTTGAAGGAGTAGAGGAGGGAGAAGCAATGAGAATGGAAAAAGCTGGGGGCACCTGGGTGGCACAGTCAGTTAGAAGTCCGCCTCTTGATTTCAGCTCAGGTCATGATCTGGTTCGTGGGCTTGAGCCCTACATCGGGATCTGTGCTAGAAGTGCTGTCTGCTTGGGATTCTCTCTCTTACTCTCTCTCTCTCTCTCTTTCTCTCTGCCCCGCCCCACTCTCTCTCAAAATAAATACTTTTATTTTATTTTATTTTAAGAAATGGAAAAAATTCACCAATTGTTTCTTATTACTCTTTGTAAAATTATATATCATATATTTTTTCTATGTATGAACTACTTTTTAAAATAGTAGTGCAAAGAGCATAGCCATTAATCCAGTACATAATCTGCATGTAAAACCAAACCATTCTTAGTTGGCCTTAGTTTCATAAAATATTACTACTTTGATTTCATTTGCAATAATTCATGTTAATTATAATAATTTATCTTAAAATATGCTGAATACTGCAATATGTTACCTTCATATTGTTCTCTATACTGTTTTAGGGGACTCTTGTTTATGAGCAAGGTGAATACATTAACTTAAGATAGGTAAAGTTAGTAGAATCAGATTTATTTGCAAAGAACCCTTTGAAGAATACACATCTAAACAGTAAGCCTAAGTACTGATCAGTGGTTAAAAAGCTGATCTATTAAAGCAGCAAAAACAAAGTAGCAGATGAAATTGGTTAAGTGGTCAAAGAGACCTCAGCCAAAGCCCTAATAATCTGGAATATTCCCCATGATAATACTGCAGATTTCTATTTCTTCACCAGAATGAAATATACTGACCCTTCTGTGGCTAATATTAAGGCTAACAGCCTAGATGGATAAACCAAATCCAACCCCTCTCTCTGTCCATTGGTAGTTAGTTAAGCACCCTCCTAAATTTGCCAAAGAACTCTCCCCACTGGTGCGAGTTTTTGCTGAGTGCACTCCCTACATTAAATACAAACAACCTCAGTCCTCTCTCCTGTAGCATTTCCCTTTTCTTCCCTGTACCACTGCATAAATACATAAAGACATTATGGTTTAGTAGAAAGGATAAAGATTTTGGAAACATACATTTAGGTTTGACTCTCTCCTTGGACAATTACCAACATTATGATTTCAAAGTGCTTTAATTTTTTTGATCCTTGTTTCCTCGTCTGTAAAAGAAACAAGAAGGCAATACCTCCTCATAGTATTTTTTAGAAGATTAGACAAGAAAAAGTGCGTAATACATCTGGCAAAGAACAGACATTCAATAAAGTATATGTCCCTGACCACCCTACATATTCTCTGATACTATTCATACAAAGTATACTCTCACAATAGCCCAAATTTCCAAAGTGCTTTACCTTCTGCTAATTAATATGTACCTCTCCCTTCCCAACTCTGTGACCTTCCTGTCTCTTCCCATATCTATTTCAACAATATTTAATAGTGTTGCCTCTCTCTTCCTTCTTTCACTGTACCCTAATTATAAAGATTCAGGTAGAAGTTTTGTTTATATTTTTTAAATTAGCCAAAAGATAAGGAGTAGTCCTGCTTGTTCATATTTTATCACAGGTTAATAGAATAACCCAAGGATGCCAACACCTTCATATTAAAAAACAAGTGGAAAAATTTCCATATATACATATATATGATAAATTTATGTATACATACATAAACACATATGGACAGATATGTATTTTACAAATACTAGCAAACCCTAGTAAGCTTCATTTCAAAAGCTAAATTGCTACATTATTTCCACTCTCATATCCTGTATTTTGACTCTCATCACCACTGAATGGACATTTCTCTGTTCTCACCCCGCCCCACACCATCTTCCTCCACCTCTTTATATCTAGAGACAGCCTCCAGCTGTAAAATGCTCTTAGACGGTGACTTCTATAAGAATGCCTATAATTTGGGTCACCGCTTTCACATAGGATTCCTCAAATTTCTCTTTTCCACTTGTTTCCTAATTACTAGTTTTCTTCTTGGTTTATTTTATCTTCTATTCTTTTTTATTATTATTTAAAATTTCAGTTAGTTAACATACAGTGCAATGTTAGTTTCAGGAGTAGAATTCATTGATTGATTCATTACTTACATTCAATACCTAGTGCTCATCACAAGTGCCCTCTTCAGTACCGATCATCCATCTGGTCCATCTCCCACCTCTCTCCCTCCATCAACTCTCAGTTTGTTCTCTATCCTTAGGAGTCTCTTGTGGTTTATTTCTCTCTCTTCTCTTCCTCCCTTCCATATATTCATCTGCTTTGTTTCTTAAATCCCACATATGAGTGAAATCTATGGTGTTTGTCTTTCTCTGATTGACTTATTTCGCTTAGCATAGTACATTCTAGCTCTCTCCACGTGATTGCAAATGTCAAGATTTCATTCTTTTTGATGGCTGAGTAATATTCCAGTGTGTGTGTGTGTGTGTGTGTGTGTGTGTGTGTGTGTGTGTGTGTATGTGTATATCTTCTCTACTTCACTGGTCTTCACTGGGACTACATCCAGTTGGTTTTGCATCTCAGTTATGGCATTTTTCGTTTCAGCCTGGCTAGTTTATAGTCTTTTATCTCTGCAGCAAGGGTTTCTCTGGTACCTTCTATGCTTTTTTCAAGCCCAGTTAGTAGTCTTATGACTTGTTCTAAATTCTGGTTCAGATATATCACTTATATCTATTTTGAGAAAGTCCCTGGCTATGATTTTGTCTTGACCTTTCTTTTGTGGAGAATTCCTCTATCTTGTCATTTTGGCTAAGTTTCTTTCTTTTGCATGTTTTCAAAGCTTGTAATGTTTCCTGCACTTTCAGTGTCTTGCTTTTCCTTCAGGGATGGGGCATATACTGTCAGTTCTGTCTGGCCATCCAATTTTATTTCTGCTCATCAGTAGCTGGGAGGGATCCTGACTCACGTCCCTCAGTGGGCTCCAGGGGCACAATCTGGGCTGGAGCAGCGCCACACGCAGGGAGGGGCCAAGGCTACAGACACCACAACTTCTACCAGTCCCCTCTGTGGCTATGACCATGTTGTCTCCTCCTATTCTTTAAAAAAATTTTTTTTAAATGTTTATTCACTTTTGAGAGACAGAGTGGGTGAGGGGCGGGGGGGAGGCACACAGAATGAAGCATGCTTTAGGCTCTGAGCTGTCAGCACAGAGCCCAATGCAGGGCTTGAACCCACCAACCATGAGATCATGACCTGAGCTGAAGTCTAATACTCAACCAATTAAGCCACCCAGGTGCCCCATGTCTCTCCTATTCTTGAGGCTATCTCTGAAATGTATGGCTTCATTTATCAACTCTATTGTACTAAACCTACAAATCTTATCTTTTGATCTTTTACCCTTCTTTCTTAGTTACAGCCCAGTACTTTTATCTGCTTGAGTGGCCTTTCATATTTCAGTGTCCCAGTGGCACTACAAATTTACATTTTCATAACTGAACTCATCTTCCTTTACAAACCTAGCCTTGTGTCTGTGTTTCTTAATTTTTCTTAATAGTTTCAACAACTTCTAGAGTCATCTTGGAATCCTCTTCCCCCTGCATACCAATGAGGAATCTACATTACAGGATCTCTCTACAAACATCTATTTACTTCTCACATCATCTTCATTGCTGCTACTGTTACCTAATTTTAGCTCTTTTCTTTTTTTTACCTCTTTCATGGCGTAGAGTTAATACTCTTTCGATTGGTTTCCCTATTTCTAGTGTGTTTTCTCCATTCCAAGCTATTTATGGTTATCAAACTCATCTTCCGAAAGCAAAACTCTGCATCACTCTCATACAAATAGACATGCACTGGCTGCCTGTTTTATGTAGAATAGGGTCCAAATTCCTTAGCCTACCATTCAAGGCCTACTGTACTTGATCCAACCCACCTTTCTAAACATATTTCCCATTAATCATCTCCATGTACCCTGAATGTAAGCCAAAACCAACCATGAGGTTTTCAGTTATTCACTATGAAAGCCTCATAACTACTCACTCTATACCATTGCTCATGCTATTTCATTATTTTGGAATGCCCTCACCATTGCCTGTCTTCCAAAGCGATGCTACAAATGCCAACTCCTCAATTTTGAACAAAGACATGAGAAGCTTAACTATGCAACACAGAAATGTGTTATATACAGTATAACAAAAATGGTAAAATAAACTAAGCTTAAAAGCAAGAAAAGAGGGGCACCTCGGTGGCTCAGTCGGTTAAGTGTCCAACTCTTGACTTTGGCTCAGGTCATGATCTCACAGTTTGTGAGTTCGAGCCCCATGTCAGGCTCCACACAGTCAAAGGAGGATTCTCTCTCCTGCTCTCTCTGCCTCTCTCCTCACTCTACCTCTCTCTCTCAAAATAAATAAACCTTAAAAAGGGGGGGGGGGCAAGAAAAGAAACTCTCAGGTGCCAGAAATTATTCAGGAACTCAAAATCAGAGCATGAGCAGAGCCTGAGGCTCAGAAGATGCTGGTTACCAGTGATTCAATACCTAGAAGGGGACAGGAGATAGACCTCAGTTCTGTCAGATGTAAGAAGCTAGAGCTGGGCTTGCTTCCCTGCATATATGGATCTACAAAATGTTGTCCTATCTACAAAACAACTTGTAAGAATATTCTGCTCACTGGCCTGAGACAGTCACAAGAAAGTCTAGGGGCATGGACAGAAAAGAATCACACAAAGAAATCACAATACCCAAGTCTGTTCCATCCTTAAGAAACTAAGAACAACAATACCTCCAGATTCAGTGAAGCTAACATAAGTTTGCTGAAGCAAAAAAATGTCTTTATCAGTATGACTTCACAACCCAAGGAAGGCTCATAGGGATATAACACCCACCAAAAATAAGTTCACAGTTAAAAAAGAAAAAATGGAATGAGCAGCCTCATGTATAAAAGAGTTAGAAGACACAATCAATAACAGGACTATCACACCCAGACCCACAGCTAAGAGAAACTGAAAAACATGTACTTCATGGGAAAAGATATGAGTAAAGAGGTGCCTGGGTGGCTCAGTCGGTTAAGCATCAGGCTTCGGCTCAGGTCATGATCTCATGGTTCGTGGGTTTGAGCCCCGCATCGGGCTCTGTGCTGAGAGCTAGCTCAGAGCCTGGAGCCTGTTTCAGATTCTGTGTCTCCTTCTCTCTCTGACCCTCCCCTGCTTGTGCTGTCTCTGTCTCTCAAAAATAAATTTAAAAAACAGAAAAAAAATTAAAAAAAGAAGATATGAATAAAGAAATAGATGCCATAAGAAGTCAAAAAATCGGGGCACCTGGGTGGCTCAGTCGGTTGAGCATCCAGCTTCAACTCAGATCATGATCTCACGGTTTGTGGGCTTAAGCCCCACGTCAGGCTCTGTGCTGACAGCTAGCTCAGAGCCTGGAGCCTGCTTCAGATTCTCTGTCTCCCTCTCTCTGTCCCTCTCCTGCTCACACTGTCTCTCTCTGTCTCAAAAATAAATAAAACACATGCAAAAAATATTTAAAAAGTCAAGAAATCAATAATATGAAAAGAACAAGTATTTTCTTTTAAAAAAAAAAGAGCAAAACAGCAATTCTTAGAATAAAAGTCTCAATGGACAGGTTAAACAGTTGGTTATCCATAGTTGGAAAAAAAATTAACAAGGGGAAAATTATGGGAGGAAAACACAAAGAAGGAAGAATGTAGAGCTCAAAAGAAGAAAAATGGAAAGAACCACTACCATATATTTCAACAAGGAGAAAATTAAACCCCAATGCGAAGAGCACGATATAAGGAATAAAGATGCACAAAACCCACTACCACAACTGGTAACAAAAACAACAGGGAAAATAGAAGGGGAAGAGAATAGTAAGGTCAACCATGCTAACTGTTTATTTTGTTAAAAAAAAAAAAAAAAGAGAGAGACAGAGACAGAGATTTAACCTTTAGACTCTTGAAAATAACATTTGTTGGGGCGCCTGGGTGGCTCAGTCAGTTAAGCCTCCGACTTTGGCTCAGGTCATGATCTTATGTTTGTGGGTTTGAGCCCCGCATCAGGCTCTGTGCTGACAGCTCAGATTCTGCTGCTTCCGATTCTGTGTCTCCCTCTCTCTCTACCCCTCCCCACTTATTCTCTGTCTCTCTCTGTCTCAAAAAGAAATTTTAAAAAACATTTTTAAAAAAGGAAAAGAAAAGAACATTTGCTAATTCTGGTTACTTTCTGTACGTCCACTTGAAATATGTATGCTTTCTTAGACCCCACCCCCTAGACTACCCAGGCAGAATGACTTATTTGCTCCCCTGAATATGCATAGCTCATTATCTTTTACCTCTCTCATAAGTCCCATAGCTATTTGTAAACCTCACATATTCCTTGCCAGATAAGTTTCTTGATAGCAAGATAAATATCTACTCACTAAACAGTCATAACTTTAAAACAATCATCCTTATATAAGCAGAAAATATACAATTTTTTAAATTAAAAATTATGGTTAGTTAAGATATGGACCTAAAAATATAGTCATGATAATAGATGGCAAATAAACATACAGAGGACATAAAAAGAGTTATCACCCCAAATTATAAAGGTGCAGAGGAAGATAGCATAAAACCAAATAAAGACAGACTGCATTATCAGTCTCTGAGGAATATGGAAAGATTTCCTGGAAGTCAGAGGTGCCTATAATAATAACAGTGAAATGGGATATAATGTATAGTGTAAAATGACTTTAAACATAAATGAGTTTTTCTTTTTTTTAAGTAGAAACAGAGAGGAGTACTTGTTTTAATATTTTATTTTAGAGAGAACATGTGAGTGGGGGAGAGAGGCGGAGGGGGAGGGAGGGGGAGGGAGGGAGGGAGGGAGAGAGAGAGAGAGAGAGAGAGAGAGAGAGAGAGAGAATCTTAAGCAGGCTCCATGCTAAGCATGGAGCCCAACCAACATGGGGCTCGATCCCATGACCCTATGATCATGATCTGAGCTGAAATCAAGAGTCTGGATGCTCAATCAACTGAGCCACCCAAGTGCCCCAATATGAGTATTTTCTTAAATAGGTATATTTGAAAATTTCTTTGAGATTTTATCATCCTCTGTCACAAAGCTAACCTCTCAGTGTGTTAACCAATTTTATACTTAAGGATACATAATATAATGGAATATAGGTATCAAGGCAAAGAAAAACAAGAAATTCAAACAGAACTAGACCCACCCAAAGCATGATCTTTTGTAAGATATTTATTTTTCCATTCAAAGCACCTTCTCAAAAGCTCTATTTCTTTCATACACTGGAATCTGAATCATGTCAATAACTTAGATAAATCTCTAAAGCAAACAATAACAAGCAAAGACAAAGTCAAGTGGATAAAATAACTGATGTTTTCTCTTAATTATGGAAAACTCTATTTTCTAGCAAGTAAAAACAGGTTCATAAAATATCTACTCAAAGGACCAGTGACTATAAGCAGTAAAATCTGAAAAAGCTCTAAGAGCTCTGGTTTATGTATAATAATTTGAAGTTTTTAAGAATCATTTTTAATACTCAAGCCCACACAAACCTTGCATTTTCTTCCAAAAGATATATCACAGCATTGCTTGGGGGAAAATAATCCATGCCCATTATCATAAGTAATATGCTTATGCAATCAGTATTACCAAAAATGAAGCTTTTCTAGAACAGAATGCTTTAATAGTCAGTTAGTTGGTTAAATGCCATTTGGTCCAAAACTTTCATGTATAAAGAAAATATTATCCTCTTCTTTAAAAAATTATAGCATTATTTTCAGTTTTCAGTTTTGCTTCCAGACTACATTTTTTGGCAATGTGTTATGACTCTGCACATGCTGGTATAATATTTTAAATAAAAACACATTCTAATCAGTTACATATGACTTGTTTTGAAAATGAGAAGTTTTTAAAAGTTTAAGTTTACAGAATATGCTTCAATATTATAAAAATTCTTTATAGTCAAAACTTAGACTTATTTTATTATCTTAAAAGGTTATAAGAAAGAAAAGAACTATACTGTTTTCTTGAATTCTACCTTTCGGGAATAAAATGTATTTCTACCTGCCATTCCAAAGTTCATAAAATAAACCTATCTTGTCATCTCTGGATCATACTTTGAGTATGTGTCAACAAAAAGTGAAAAAGAAGGAAAATCCAAACTAAAATTATTCATGATAAATTGTGTACCTAATTTGCCTCCATTTATAAAAACTAATGTATTATTAGACCTAAAGATATGAAAAATTTTAACTGAAATGATATAAAATAAATACCCAGAGGATAATATCTCGTCTTTTTAGGATGCAATCTATGTGGTTACTGAAAATAAATTTCAAATGTTTTAGAAAATAAAATTGAAAATAAATTTTAAATGCTTTATAAAATTAATAAGAATAGTGTGTAAAGACAGCACAGATTGTATAGCAAGGAAAAAATAATGCAGATTCCTAAAACTGGAAGGGAACATGGGAAACCATCTCATCCTACTGCCTCATTAACAGATAAAACAGATAAAGTAGCTGATTCCAGATAACGACTAAAAATTTTTATCTTCTTGGAAAGAATTCATTTATTCAATGAACATGCCTTGAAAACTTATTATGTACCAGTATTATGCTAGGTGCTATATGAGAAAACAGGCTCTGTTCCCAAGTAGCTCAAAGTCTAGTGTGAAGAAAGATAGGAAAATAAGCAATTATTAAATAGAAGAAAGCCAGAAGCCTCAAGAAAGGAGGGTGCAAGAAGATAGATGTTGATATATGAAGGGAGAATGATAATTTGCCAGGCAGATAAAGAGGCAAAGAGGGTATTCTAGAAAGGAGAAAAATTTGAAGGGCCTTATATGCCTTGAATATTTTAAAAAATAGATAAAGTATACATATGAAAATGTTAGTAGATGATGAGTAAAGCAATCTGACCTGAATTATAGAAATCTTTGTATGAAAGATGGATTAGAAGAAAGAGAGGATAAAAAGGAAGCAAAGTAAATAACTATGAGCACCTCTAGGGACTATGACCCTAAGGACCTTAACTGTCTGATTACATGTGAGATAGAAGCAAGAGGAACTCTTTATCAATTCCCAAGTTTGGCTAGGCTAGCAAGTTTCACCACAACAGATGAACAGTAGTTAGAAGAGGTTTCACGGAGAAGCTAATTTCCACTGGGGATATAAAAAAATTAGTAATTGTCAGACACACAGGTAGAAAGATCAAGCTGGAAATCAGGTTTAAAACAAGGAAAATTAATACAGGCTTAGGACTTAATCTAAATCACTGTACCTTTTTAACAGACTTTCTCAGAGTCCTTGGGTTCTGAGTTAAGTGCCTTTAGGGCATCATTGAGGGCAGAATGGGGAGGAGAGCTAAGAGGGACCGGTCACCTCAACTGTGACAGAGTTTTTATAAAGCATCTGTTTTATATTTTGAGGACCTAAGTAAGATTTTTTAAAACTATTCTGTTTCTTTAAAAAGTCTGAAAACTATTATAATATAGCTTTAGAATCAAACAGATTCCTGACTGCCCCTTAGGAGTAGACTCAAAGTTATGTGGCTTAGTGTTGCTACAAATGATCAAGAACAACCTACAAGAAGCGCCTACGACAGAACCTAGCACACAGCAGGTACGCAACACTGAATGAGGTTAAAAGAGCAATGAAGAACGTTGCACAATATCAACTTTATTAGGAGAGAAGAAGAGTTAGCCAAAAAAGATTTTTAAGGAGAATTGAGAGAGGATGAAAGAAAACTAAAAGGCAGCAGCATCACAAAGCAAATGAAAGACACAGTTTTAGAAATAAGAAGTAGACAGAAACCCACCTAATTTTGTCATTGGGAAGTCAAAGGTGAATGAGCAAGATCAGATGCTAAATAAAAGTCAAGTTGTACTAAGTTTAGGGAACTAATCAGAAATAAGGAAATGGAGATAGCAAGCTTAAAACTTCTTTAGTTTGTTGTTGAAAGAGCAGTAGTTAGAGGAAGATTCAGGATTGACAAAACGATGAATATGTTGTTTCAAGACAGAAATTTGAATATGTTCGTGTGGTAAGTTAAAGTTATAGTGCAGAAGAGAAGATCTGAAAGGGGTGAAGACCAACTTGATGGAGTGCTATCCCAGGTGAAAGGCAAAGCAGCCCCAGAACAGAGACAGCAGGATCAGCCTCAGATGCAGAATAAGCCCCCTGGCCTCTAAGGAGAAGCATAAAAGAGTTAACCATTGCTGCAAACAAAGGTAAGTTTGTAGTGAGGGTGTGGCTTTTGAGACCGTAAATTCATACTTATATTTTCTCTATGTAGCGGTTAAAAGGATTGGCTGCTAAATGTAAGAAGACAAGTGGGAGTGAGATTTAAGAGTGGTGACCTGGGGGCACCTGGGTCACTCAGTTGGTTAAGCATCCGACTTCGGCTCAGGTCACGACCTCACGGTTTGTGGGTTCAAGCGCTGCATTGGGCTCTGTGCTGGCAGCTGAGAACCTAGAGCCTACTTTGGATTTTCTGTCTCCCTCTCTCTCTGCTCCTCCCCAGCTCATGCTCTGTCTGTCTCTCTCTCTCCCAAAAATAAATACACTTTAAAAAAAAAAAAAAGAAAAAGAGCAGTGATCTGGGAAAACCATTGTGGGAAAAGAGAAAAGCCAGCAATGGACATGAGCAAAATGATTGCTGAGTAGCTCCAACCTGCTCAGTTGTATGATTTTTTCTTCAGCTGTACTCAGAACAAACATTTCATGTATTTTTTTTAAATTTACAATTACTCTCTGTATATACATGTCATATACTGTCACAATGTAATTAAAGTCTAAAAATACTCGTGTGATCTTGATTCATAAAGAGTAGGATACTTGCTTATAAAGGAATATTAGAAAGTACCTCAATGGCCTATGCCCTTCTTATCTTGTGGCTACAGAGAAGAATGACCAAAGATTCATTTAACCTTGGGTCTGGGTCCATACTATAAAGTGGTTCTTATAAGAAAGCCATTCTATACTCAAATTTATTCCAAATAAAAACAAGAAATATACTTATTTTTGGAATTCCTTCATATAAAAATCCACTTTTTCTTGACAAAGCTCTAAACAGAGGTAAAAGTACCTATCTTACATAATACGTTGTCATTACACATTATAGACTCAGAAGATGGAATTTTCTAAATCAAAGTGCTACCTGTTTCAAAAGCACATTTCTGAACACAGTAGGAGGCTATAATTTTGGAAATATCCTTATTCCTAATGAAGTTTACCTTGCACAAGAAAAGTATACTGCAGAGACTTGATGAGTAAAACCACTTGAGCCTACAAGATGATAGTAAGTGCTACTTAGTAGCTTTAAAACTCTGATTCATTTCTTCACATTAGCTGCTTAATTGCACTGACTAAATTTTTCATTAGCTGACCAAATACTTATTTTATTGGGTTTGGGAAACTGTTATAATCATGTTACATGTTTACAGTAAGAGTTTTCTAAACATTTATTCCCTTACAGTGAACAAAGACTTAACCAAACTCCTTAATAGCTATGTTTTGTGTGAACACTCGGAGTCTTCCTTATATATTTTTCCATGAATTGTTAAGAAAATAAAATGGTTCCCGGTACTAGTCAGAAAACCAGAGATAATTTCTCACAGAAAATTATTAGTTCTAGAAACCAAAATTGAAGTGTCTGGCTTACCAGAACTTGGACAATTTGTAGCTTTGTAATTCTTATGGAATTTCGTAATTCTTAAGGAATCAGGAGGAAATCATCTTTTATGCTTGTATAAACGAATATATCCCACAAAGTTGAAAAATGGTTACATGTTGGCTAATTTGGGCAAACTCTTCAGATACTACCTAAACAAGAAACTTTAGTTCAGCTTTAGCTCTCAAATTCAATGTTTTAAAAATGGCATAGTATGCTCAAATCAATATAATGGACTCCCATATAATGTAAATCTCTGAAATGTCTGTCAATGTGTTACAGTGAATATATATAAAACCCAAACATTTAATTAGCTATAATACATGAATGCACGAGTGAGGGGAATTCTTTGAGAGGATGGCAAATCACTTAACAGACATTAGAAATATTCAGGGATTGAATATAGTAAAGTACATCTATGGAATAATTCTGTATTTCTACATAAAATTATATAAAACAATCAAGACCATGAAATGTCAAACATTAAAGTACTGTAGCAATTATGTAATAAAGATGTTTAACATTGCTGCAGTATAATACTACACTAAAGAGAAAAGTAATTTGAGGATATATTTTTCACCAAAAAAATACATCATGCTCTTAATTTGCATATAAAGTCTTTTAAATAACAAAAAGCAATAATACACTACAATCAGACATGCAAATATGACTACAGCCCATCTCCTCAATCCTACTGTGTTTTCCTCTTAAGAGGATAATACTTTCAAGTGGTTGACAGTGTCTTTGGGTCTTATGTCAAGAAAATGGAAATTTATACAAGTATAAAGAAAAACAGAAAATTAAGAATGATGTCTAGGATGCAGAAAACTACACAGCATTTTAATCAATTTATGCTTTAGTACTCTAGGTAACTAGCAATATTTAAACTCAGATTTGATTACAAAAGACTGAAAGAAGTTTAGTGATAGGAGTTTTCCCTTAGTTTGCTTCCTTTTCTTTCTTTGCTCAAGGGCAAGCATTTTAGTCTGCAGTGAGCCAAAAAATATGCATGTTCTGCAATAACCATAATTTGATGACAAAATATGTGGAACAGAGAATAGATTCACAGAGCTCCCAGTTTACTTATTTCTACCTGATGGTTTTTGATGATTCATATTTCAATGACAAAAGAAAATAAGCCACTGATCAGGTTCCACATCAACAGATTATTCAATTAGATTAACTTAGCAAAAATACTTTCATGTTCAATTTCTTCTTTGATCTTCCTAAGAACCCAGTGAGAGAGGAAAGAAGGGAGGAAAGGAGAGTATCTTCAATTTATAAAAAGAAGTCAATGCTCAGAGAAGTTTCAACTTGTCCAAGATAACAGATACTGCCCTACTAAGAGAGGGTAACAGAAACCTGCTTAAGACTATACAGAAAGTGATTATGTAATGGTAGTCAAAGATATGAATAAATTTAAAAAGTGAATGAGAGGCCAGATGAGGAAAATGGTGGAGAAGGCAGTTCCAAACTTCCAGTCCTCCAGAGAAACACTGAAAACAAGCAAAAACTGTCAGAACCACTCTGTCAGAATTCTGGAAAGTAGCTAAAGGTTTACAGCAACCAAGGGAATGCTGAATCAAGAAAAAGGCAACCTAAAAACAGTAGGAAAGCTTTGTGGCATGTTTCCTTGCCCTTGCCCCACACCCTCCCCCGCTCAGCAGCCCACCTCCCTGTATGGAGCCATGGTTCCTATTGCAGAATAGACATTATAAGCAAATTACTGTGTTTGTCTGTCCTGTCCTGTCTGGGAGCTACCCGAAGGACCAACACAAGGCACTCATCTCTAATTGAGGGAAAAAATTACAGTTGAGACATACAGTATAAAGCCTGGGAGGAAAGTTCAGGAGAGATACACATACATATTTTTTTAATGCACATGGAACACTCTGGAGGTTAGAGCATGTGTTAGGCCATAGCATGTGTTAGTTCCAGTAAATTTTAGAAAACTGAAATCATACAAAGCATCTTCTCTGACCACAAATGGAATGAAGCTTGAAGTCAATAAAAGACGGAAAGTAGAATATACATGAATATGTGGAAATTAAACAATACACACTTAAGCAATGGGTCCAAAAAGATATCAAAAGGGAAATTAGAAAATACTTACTGATGAGTGAAAATGAAAAAACAACACACAAAACTTCTAGGATACAGACGATGTAGAGGCTGCTTTTAGGCAACAGGCTTGAGCAATAGAAACCTGAGCAAGGCCTACAGCGATCACCACTTAGCAGAAAGCAAAAGGCTCATCAAGGAACCCACCTCAAAAAAGCCATAGGCCCTCACTGACCCATTACAACCAGGCACGGCTCCTAAGATTACAAAAGAGGGAAAACCCCATGCATCCCCTTGCTCCTTTACTCCCCCCTGTCACCGTGGCCCCACCCCTGCCTTCCCCAAGACAGCCTCTGCTGTGCTGCCGGCCTGCTGCTCCCCAGTAGTGTATTCAGCGAAGGGTTCTCTCTCTTGATCTGCCTTGGTGCGCTGGTTCACTGCCCCTGCCTCCAGGCCCCCATCTAGCTGCTAGACCCCCAACCCTAAAGAGAAGATAGTGCTTAAGGGAAATGTATAACATTACAAAAAAAAAAGATCTTAAATTAATAACCTAATGTTATACTTCAAGAATTAGAAAAAGAGCAAACAAAACCCAAAGCTGGCAAAATTAAATAATGACTAGAATAAACATAAATGAAACAGAAAACAATTAGCCAAAAAAAGAGAATCAATGAAAACAAATGGTACTTTAAAAAACTTAGCAAAACTGAGAAATCTTTAACCAGACTGACCAAAAAAAAGATGCAATTAACTAAAAACTATCAACAACTACATGCCAATAAACCTGATAACCTAGATGATATGGACAATTCCTAGAAACACACAAATTAAGAATGTAATGCATTTATTTGCTTTGAATAATTTTGTATCTCTGACATAAATGTTTAGGAATAAAAAGATAAAATAAATGAAAACTGCTCTCCTCCTCCTCCCCACGCCCCTGCCCCCGACCCAATGGCTGGAAATATAATTGATCCTTATTGAGAGGATAGGAAAAACAAAAACAAATTGTTAAGAGATCAGCTACAAGGTCTAATTCTGCGGCCTATAGGCTATAGTGCTTTAGGCAAATGACTTTGTAGCTGCTTCCCCACCTGTAAAATGGATGCAACAGTAATTAAACTTGTCCTGCTTGTCTCCCAGGATTGTAGTTAAGAATCAAATGAGAGGATGTGCTTTCAAATTGTAAAGTGCTCTGAAATTATATAACAGTGTTACTATTAATGAAGGCACATTTAGTCAGTCAATTTTCACTTACAGGAAAACTTTGGTTTGAGGGCATAATTTGTTCCTGAAACATGCTTGTAATCCAAAGCACTTGTATATCAATCAATAAGACACAATGGGAATTCAGATGATCCATTCCACAACCCAAAAATATCCATATAAAAATGAATATTGTAATATAGTACAAAATAATAAAGAAAATACAAAATATAAAGGGGAAAAAAGCAAATTAACCTGCATTTGCCTTTGAAAACCTTCGTGGCTGGTGTAAGAGGAGGGTTATTGTGTAGGATGACTTCCACTATCACTAGTGGGATCACTGCTATCACTTGGCTCAAAGGAATCTTTTTCTTTTTGTGCAACTTTAACAAGGAACCTATCCAATGACACTAGTTTTTTACTTCTTCTTGAGGACTCTTCTTCAGGAAATGTGACATTGCACTGTCAAGCACCCACAATCCCGCAGCGAGAGACATTGAGAGAGAAAGGGGGGGCGGAGGGAGAGGGAGAAGAACCATTGGCTCAGTTGTGATCATGTGATATTGGGGGGGTCACACAGTACTCGTATTGCAAGGCACTGCTCATATATCTAATTAAAATTTATTAGAAATGTTTGCTCATCTTGTGGAACACTTGCAGAACAAGTTACTCACAATCCAAGGTTTTGCTGTATTTCCAGTAGCAATTTATAAAGTGGCTCACAGACCTGCAGCAGTTAAACTTGAAAGGTGAATTCTGTGTTCAATATCCATCAGAAGAATCACATGTGTTGATTTACAAACACACATGGTTCTTATTCCATTAACATAAATTTATGGAAAGTCAAAAAGCAGTTCCTGCAACTCTTCAAATTGGTAGAGCATGCAACTCTTCCTCTCAGGGTTGTGGGTTCAGGACCCACACTAGGTGTAGAGATTATTTAAAAATAAAATTTTTAAAAAATATATGAAAAGTCAAATGACAAAATAAGAGACTAGCAGCATGTTAACATTGTATCTGTCAATAGATAAATAATTTAATATTCACTGTAATCAAGTGTCTTACAACTGCATTCTATTGAAAAAAGCATTGTATTAATCAAGATAGGCTCAGTTCTGCAGTAGTAATGAATAATCCCTAAATTTCAGTGACTTACTCTAATAGAGGCTTACTGCTAGCTAACACTATCTGCCTAATGTAGGTCACAAAGGGAAGTGCCACTCATCATAGTCATTTAGGGACCCAGTCTGGTGGAAGCCCCACCTCAATTGCTTCCAAGATTACTAAGCCAGGAGGAAGAGAATACAGAGAATCTTACACAGCTATGAAAGTTTTTGCTCTTTAACTCTTATTTCATTGGCAGAAGCAACTCACGTGGATTACTTCAAAGGGGAGAGGGAAAAGGAACTCCTATATGTCCAGAGTATTCATAATTTGACTTCTGGCTAGCACTGATATCAAATAGTAATTCATTACAAACAAACAAAACCTGGAGCATCTGGGTGGCTCAGTTAGTTAAACATCTAATGCTCTGATTTTGACTCAAGTCAGTTGTGGGATCAAGCCCTCCAACAAGCTCCATGCTGTGTGTGGAGCTTAAGATTCTCTCTCTCCCTCTGCCCCCTGCCTCTGGTCATACTTTCTCTCAATATAAAAAACAAAAATATAGTTCTGATATATTTTTTCTTTTTTCCCATATAGTAAAAGATTAAAACAATGACATACTCTTCTGAATTATTTCAATTTAAAACATATGCTACTTGCCATTTAGTGTTTCTGTTGCCATTTTTTTATTTTCCCAGGAAATGAATTTTTATTAGTATCTCTACAAAAGGCTTAAAACATATTACTAAAACAAAATCATCTTTGACTTCTTTGCAGGTAGTACTTCAAGAGACATTTAGATGGCTAAAATCCACAAGATTTTTGTTGATTTTTGTTGGCGAGGATGTGGGTAAAGGAGAACTCTCTTGCACTGTTGGTGGGAATGCAAATTGGTGCAGCCACTCTAGAAAACAGTATGGCGTTTCCTCAAAAAGTTAAAAACAGAACTACCTTATGATCTAGCAATTCTACTACTACATGTTTACCCAAAGAATACAAAAATACTAAGTCAAAGTTATACAGGCACCTTTATGTTTATAGCATCATTATCTACAATAGCCAAATTATGGAAACGGCCCAAGTAAGTGGGCACTGATTGATGAATGCATAAAGAAGATGTGGTGTTTATACATAATAGAATATTACTCAGCCATAAAAAAGAATGAATGAAAGCTTGCCATGTGCAACAATGTGGATGGAGCTATAGAGTACTGTGCTAAGTGAAGTAAATCAGAGAAAGACAATTTCCATAGGATTTCACTCTGATGCAGAATGTAAGAAACGAGTCATCGCAGGGGGAAAAAAAGAGAGAGGCAAACCAAGAAACAGACTCTTAACTACAGAGAATGAACTAATGGTTACCAAAGAGGAGGTAGGTAGGAGGATGGGTTAGGTAATGGGGACTAAAGAGTGCACCTGTGATGAGCACTGAGTGATACATGGAAGTGCTGAATTACTATTTTGTACTATACTGTACACCTGAAACTAATATTACCCTAGTAATTAATTATTACTAACATTTAAAACTAGAATTTAAATAAAAAGATTAGAGAAAGGACTACATTTGGAGAAAGCATTTCCCAAACTTACAAAATTTTTATTTTGAGCCTTTACAATATTCAACATAGGGTAGGGAAGGAGGGTATTTAAGTGAAGGTCACTGTTTACAAAAGTGCCAAATTTACCATTTGGAATAGTAAGAATCAAGAGAGTCAAAAAGTTCAGTCCTTAGAATTTATTATCTTCTGATATCACAGGCTTCTCACTTAATGCATCCTGGGATAATCAGGCTATTAGATTTGCAGTTAAAAATTACTAACAAAACTTTATTCATGGCATCTCATTTTTAACCACATTCTATGCTACTAAAATCTTGAACACTTAATTATCTTTAATATAAATAACTTAAAGTAGAAAGATCAATGTTGAATACTGATAATCAGGATTATAAATTTCAGGAACAAGTGAAAACTGAAATATCTGGGATGATGAAAAACTAATGAATATTTAGAGCTCTGTAAGAGCAATGACAGAGCTTCAGTTGGGATTATTATGTGGGCAATGACCTTGACTCCTATATGCATGGAATATTTACTAATAAAGAAGGTAAAGAGATGCCTTGCTGTTGCCATGGACCCTATTGGCAGAAAACCACCTCCCCAGGGCTTCCCATCAGCTTTATGAAAAGAACTAAAGTTCTCTCCTGTGTGCTCCTTTAATAATATGACAAAAGCCTTTCAATATTAACATGAGAAGAATAAACAGATGATAATTTTTTGGTTTATTATTTTTCTATTTAAGGATAATGAAGGATAGCAGTAAAACCTTGGATTGTGAGTAAAGTGTTCCACAACATGAGCAACCATTTCTAAAAAATTTTCACTTGATACACAAGCAATGTCTTGCAATAACAAGTAGTACATGATGCCAAATGTCACATGATCACAACTGAGGCAATGGTTCTTCTCTCTCTCTCACTTCAGGATTGTGGATGACCATGTCCCATGCCTGATGCTCAGTCTCAGGCCACTGTTTGGCAGAAATCAGTGATTTTTCAGAATGTTGAAAGGTGCCCACAACTGGCACTAGTGGTTTTTTTTTTGTCACTTCAAAGCACCTATGGACAGTCCTTTGCTTTTCCATACAAGAGTAAGCTTAGGAATGCTCTGCTTCATTCTAGGTCAGGCTGCCTACAGACCATTTCCTCTGCTGCCTTACTGCCAGTTACATTAAATACAGGATGTGACAAGAGTTTATTAGTACTGTACTATAGTCAACATCCATGTGAGCATATACAATAGCTCCCAGGCAGAAAAAGATTCCACTGAGCCAACAGATAGGAGTGACTCCATTAGTGATAGTGAAAGTTGTCCTACACAATAACCCTCATCTCACACCAGCCATGAAAGTTTTCAAAGGTAAGTGCAGGTTAATTTATTTTTCTTTACATTTTGTATTTTCCTTATTATTTTGTATTATATTACAATATTGTATTCATTTTTATGTGAATATTTTTGGGTTGTGGAATGAATCATCTGAGTTTCCATTATTTCTTATGGGAAATTTACTTTGATATGCAAATGCTTTGTATTATGTTTCCATAATGAATTATGCTGGCAAATCAAGGTTTTACTTCACTTATATTTTATGATGTTGTGAACAGTGAAATTATATCTACCTTAAAAACCTCATTTCAGCTATGACTTTGGTATATTTTCCCCTTATTATTACATGTATGTTTTTAAAAGTGTGTTTTAAATTTAATTTTCGAGGGGGGGGGGGG
Organism: Suricata suricatta; assembly: GCF_006229205.1. Lineage (NCBI taxonomy): Eukaryota > Metazoa > Chordata > Mammalia > Carnivora > Herpestidae > Suricata > Suricata suricatta. The sequence continues at coordinate 37,978,491 of NC_043708.1, forward strand.
TGCCTGAGCCACAATCTGTGCGTTTGAGCCCTGCATCGGACTCTGTGCTGTCAGCTAAGAGCCTGGAGCCTGCTTCAGATTCTGTGTCTTCCTCTCTGTCCCTCCCCAACTCATGCTTGGTCTGTCTCAAAAATGAACATTAAAAAAAATCTTTTAATAAATAAGTAAATTTAATTTTTTAAAAGTTTTATTTAAGTAATCTCTACTTCTAATGTGGGGCTTGAACTCACAATGTCAAGATTAAGAGTTACAAGGTCTTCCAACTGAGCTAACCAGGTGATCCTTTAAATTTGGTTTCTAGGGTCACATGGGTGACTTGGTCGGTTAATTGTCTGACTCATGATCCTGGCTCAGGTCATGATCTCACAGTTCATGAGATCAAGCCCTGAAGTAGGCTCTACATTGACAGCCTGGAGCCTGCTTGGGATTCTCTCTCCCTTTCTCTCTGCCCCTCCTGACTTGTTCACATGCACGCCTTTTCTTTATCTCTCTCAAAATAAACAAACATTAAAAATTTAATTTCTAAAATAAATTGGATAGGACATAAAATGGTGATCTCTGATGCTGCAAAGTTTTGCCTACTATCTTATCAATAAAAATGAGCTAAGTTTTTAAAAATTCCATCTAATATAAGCATAAATATAAGAAAATAGCTCCATCTCATCAAGATAAAAAGCTTCTACAGCATGCCTAGTAGCTCAGTCAGTTAAGTCTCTGACTATGGCTCAGGTCATGATCTCACAGCTCATAAGTTCAAGCCCTACATCAGGCTCTGTGCTGATAGCTCAGAGCCTGGAGTCTGCTTTGGATTCTGTGTCTCCTTCACTCTCTGCCCCTCCCCCACTCACACATGTGCTCTCTCTCGCTCTCCTTCTCTCAAAAATAAATAAGCTCTAAAAAATTTTTTAATTAAAAAAAACTTCTGCACAGCAAAGAAACAAAAGTAAAAGGCAACTGATGGATTAGAAGATATTTGCAAATAACATATCAGATGGAAGGCTAACATTCAAAATCTATAAGAATTTATCAAACTTAACACCCAAAAAACAAATAATCCAGTGAAGAAATAGGCAAAAGACATGAACCAACACTTGTCAAAAGAAGACATCCATAGGCTAACCGGCACATAAAAAGATGCTCATCATCAGGGAAATACAAATCAAAACCATCATAAGCTACCAACTTACACCTGTCAGATGGTTAACATTGATAACTCAGGAAACAAGAGATGTTGGCAAGGATGTAGAGAAAGGAGAATCCTTTTGCACTACTAGTGGGAATGTAAACTGGTGTAGCCACTTTAGAAAACAGTATGAAGGTTCCTCAAAAAATTAAAAAATAGAACTACCCTATGGCCCAACAATTGCACTACCAGGTATTTATCCAAAGGATATAAAAATGCTGATTTCAAGGGGGCACAAGCACCCCAATGTTTATAGCAGCACTATCAAAAATAGTCAAATTATGGAAAGAGCCCAAATGTCTACTGACTAATGGATAAAGAAAATGTTGTGTAGATATACAATGGCATATTACTCAGCAATGAAAAAAGAATGAAATCTTGCCATGTGCAACAACATGGATGGAACTTGAATGTATTAGGCTAAGTGAAATAAGTCAAAGAAAAATAAATATCATATGATTTCACTCATATTTGGAATTTAAGAACCCAACAACAGATGAACACAGGGGAAAGGATAGAAAAATAAGATAAAAACAGAGAAGGAAGCAAACCATAAGAGACTCTTAAATACAGAGAACAAACAGGGCTGCCGAAGGGGTGCTGGGTGAGGGGATGAGCTAAATGGGCAATGGGTATTAAGGAGGGCACTTGTTGGGATGAGCACTGGGTGTTATATGTAAATAATGAATCACTGAATTCTACTCCTAAAACCATAACCATAACTATATGTTAACTAACTTCATTTTAAATAAAACTTTAAAAAAAGAAAATAGCCCCAAACCAGAAACTCTTAAGCATCCAAAGTCAAGCAAAAAATAAAATAAATATCTTAATATCTTGACAGTTGTCACAGACTGACTTTGCAGCGCAGGTAGAAAAACAAATGCCAGGACTGCAGGACTACTATCTGAATAGCACTATTTTAAATAAGACTTTAAAAAGCCCAGGTTGGAGGGGAGGCGGGGAGGGGATGAGGAATTACACCACAACTCCACTTCTTAACACTCTACAGCTGATTAGGTCAACATCTATCTAATTTTGGTATTGATGATAAAACTTATATATCCTCAACAATTTATAGCATTTTGCTTCTGGTCACTGCTTGAGAACAAGATAGAAAATGTCCAGACTAACCAGTTTCCCTATCCTGTTACTAGTGGATTCAGAATCAGTAGCAACTGTTGAATGAAGACAGATGTACCATTTTGGCTGAACTCTTTAAGAAAGGCAATTTAATAACACTCATTTCAATCACACAAACCACTCCAATTATGAGTCTGTTCTCCTAAAAGTGTTTTCATCAGCTTAAAAAGTTTTTAGCAGCATGTGGAAAGAAAATTTGCACAACCACTGCCTATCTTTAAATATAGAAGCAATTTAATTTATTGACTTTTTAAAACTTTTTTTAAAAAGCTTATTTATGGGGCATCTGGGTGGCTCAGCCAGTTAAGCGTCCGACTTCGGCTCAGGTCATGATGTCACAGTTCGTGGGTTCAAGCCCTGCGTCTGCTCTGTGCTGACCGCTAGCTCCAAACGTGGAGCCTGTCTTCAGATCCTGTGACTCCTTCTCTCTCTGACCCTCCCCTGCTCATGCTCTCTTTCTCTCTCTCTCTCTCTCTCTCTAAAATAAATAAAAACATTTAAAAAAATAAAAAACAAAAGCTTATTTATTTATTTTGAGAGGGACAGAGACAGCATGAGTGGAACATTGGCAGAGAAAGGGGGAGTGAGAGAATCCTAAGCAGGCTCCACAGTGTCAACACAGAGCCCGACTTGGGGCCTGAACTCATGAAACCGTGAGATCATGACCTGAGCCGAAACTGAGAGTCAGATGCTTAACCAACTGAGCTACCCAGGCATCCCTCATTTATTGACTTTTAAAAATACTATGCCGTTCTTCAAACTCAATGAGGTGAGCAATTAAATAATACACTGCTTTTATACCTTACCAGAATCTGTTTTAACAATGGAAATCTTTATTTATTTTTGAGAAAGAGAGACAGGGTGTGAGCAGGGAAGGGGCAGAGAGAGAGAGAGAGGGAGACACAGAATTTGAAGCAGGCTCCAGGCTCTGGGCTGTCAGGATAGGGCCCAACACGGGGCTGGAACCCAAGAACCTTGAGATCATGACATGAGCTGAAGTCGGATGCTTAACAGACTGAGCTACCCAGGTGGCCCGACAATGGAAATCCTTAAGAGAAACAAAGTTTTGCTTCATCATTCTAACTACAAAAAAGTAACCTTACATTTTAAACTATTTTATTGAGAGTATCCTGGTCAGTTGTATTACCCACTAATACAGTTCCCAAAATCATAGGAACTAAGAGATCAGGGAAAGGGAACAGAGAAATATTTTTAGATGAGGTATAAAGTAATTATACAACTGAACAAAGTTTTGGCTTGTTAAATTCAAAACTGTTGATTATTTAAACATCACACAAAACAGCCACACCAAATAATACATACTATAAAAACTAGAAATAAAACAAAATTTCTATATACTATGAAACTAACAGGAATACTATAAAAGTATCAATACTTAACAAAGGCATTTCCTGGGAACTTCTAAAGAAATAATTCTAATATTAACACTAGGTGGCAGAGGTTATATTATGTTCTTAATAATACATAGAGTTAAAAATTATTCAACAGAAGTAAGAAATTAGAAGTCCAGAACTCACATTAAACATTTTTTTAAAAAATTGAGCTTCTCAGTCTATTTTAATTTTGACCTTTTTCACATTTCGTAATGTTGAAGGGAACTGTGAGAAAGAATAATGAAGAACTTAAGGGTATCCTTTTAGATATCTTATCAGAAGTCTATCTAGTCACTGAATTCAGATAAATAACTAAGAAATCTTGAAGGCAAACTTTCCCCTTTACCAGTAACCTTCAAATCTAGTACTGCATCCTGTACAGTCTGAAAACAGTAGCATCTGTGAGGGCCAAATATCTATGATATGGAATATGCTGCTTTCTCATTTTCCCTCCTACTCTAATTTGTACTCTTATTCCTAGAATTTCTTCATCATTTGTCATTTTCTCTTTTCATGCTACTCTGTTTTGATACCTAATTTTGACCACCTAATAACATCTGTTGGGTTTAAAAGAGAAAACAAAAAGTAATCAAATGCGCAGAGTTATAAATAACAAATAGCATTTAGGATTTTACTTAAAGCATTTAACCAAGCACTCTCCTTTTAAAGAAGATGACTATCTAATTGCAGTGGGTACGGTGGCAGCATGGACGGTGGTGACAACAGCAAGGACAGTTATCAGTTCTTAAGGGCTTACTATATGCCCCGTATTGTGCAAAGCCCTTAACAGTCTTCTCTCATTTGCTCCACACAACAGCCTACAAAGAAAGTTATCATATTCCTCATTTTAGATTTGAGGAAACAGAGACTTAGAGATGTTGAGACACCTGTAAAATGTTCTATAACTAATACATGATACAGTAAGGTTTAGAGCCTACTAACTGCCTCCCCCAAACCTTTGCCTTAATTTTCTTACCACTTAAAGTACAAAAACAAAAAAAATAACTAATAAAAAATACAAATAAAAATATACTAATGTACAGAAAATTCTACTTTACTAGAATTTCTTTCAGGGAAAGCACTATCTGTATTTGTTTGTAATCTTTATTTGCTTAAAAAGAAACCCTTGATAAACTGGAGAAAATAGTGAAACACCATGTCCTGCCCAAGAACACTTCAATGTGGGAGAAAGAGCCTCCCATGAGGTAATGGAAGGAATTTTTTTTAGGTAACAGAAAGAGAAGAAAGCAAAAGAGAAAGACATAAATCCAACAAGAGTGACACAAGATCATAGTTCCAAGTAGGTGATCTGATCTCTCCTTTTTAGCCCTTAAATCTTCAAGAAAATGTGAGAAGACTTTTTGAAGAATCCATAGAAGTGACAAATTTTATATCCAAAGTACCACAGCGCAGGACAGAGCTTCTGAAAGGACTATCTCAGCACAGAACGAGAGCAGGGGAACAAACAAGGGAACGCAACAAACTTAGGAGAGATGGAGACTAAGTGTTACTGAATTGCTGAGATCCAGGTTTTAGATGTGAGTCTGCTTTTTATTAAAATAACAAGGGAAGGAAGTATCATTTCCTCCTTTGACAACTAAAACTGTCATTAAATAAGTGGGGAATTGTCAATCATATCCCCTCAACTTTTTCCTTCACATTGTTCCATAAGTTATTTTTTCAGGGCTGTCATAATTACTTTTTTTTCATCTGAGTTCCTTTTTTTCTTAACTGAAGAATTCTTTTTCTAATGTTTATTTCAGAGAGAGAGAGGGGGGGGGAGAAATGTGCATGCATGCAAGTGGAAGGAAGGGCACAAGAGAAAGGAGACATAGAATCCAAAGCAGGCACCAGGCTCTGAGCTGTCAGCACAGAGCCCACTGCAGGGCTTGAACCCACAAACTGTGAAATCATGACCTGAATCAGAGTCAAGACACTTAACCAACTGAGCCATCCAGGCACCCCTAATATTTAAATCCTTAGAATTAATGTTCTAAAGGAGAAAACTAAAATGTATTTAGCATTTAAGGAAGAATGAAAAAGGGTGCCTGGGTGGCTCAGTCGGTTAAGCATCCGAATTTGGCTAAGGTCATGATCTCACGGTCTGTGGGTTCGAGCCCTGCGTCAGGCTCTGTGCTGACAGCTACGAGCCTGGAGACTGCTTAGGATTCTGTGTGTCTCTCTCTGTCCCTTCCCTCGTTCACACACGTGCGTGTGCGCAGTCTCTCTCTCTCTCTCAAAAATAAGTAAACATTAAAAAATTTTTTTAAATAAAGAAGAATGAAAAGTAAAAAACAGCTGAAATACCTGAACACTCCACCGTGGCATCTCCTCAAACCATATTAATCATTATTCAACCATATCTCTATGGGGGGGGGGAACCTTCACATTTTCTAAAAATGGTAACTTCTTCTTAAAAATGCAATGAAATATTATGCTAAGTGGAATTACAATTCTGGAGTGCAAGTCAATTTATGATGAACCAACACTGAACACTATGGCATAATTGAAGGTTGCTATAGATTTGCAATGAAAAAGAGAAACTAAATATTATTCTCTTGAAAAGTACTTTTTTTATACAAAAATGAAACACATTTTAAGAAATATGAATGAATATGAAACTAACTTGTCAGTCTAATTTTAGACTGCACTTAACATAAGGGAAAAAAGTAATAGGACTTTAATAAAACTCGTTTGAAAGAAGTCATTTCCTGTTAAGTAATAAGACATTCCTGAGGTCACTGGGTGGCAAAGTATTAGTACTAAAAGAAAGTGTCTGCATGCTTTTGGTAAGAAAACTTCATTTTTCCCATGTGCAACTGGAACCAATATCATGCCAATCTGAAAATATCTTTCATAAGGCTACAAAGCAGGAAGCAAAATGAATAATGCAGTTGGGTCCATAAAATGGAAAAGATTCTCTATCATTTTTTTTCTATATGATATCACCTATCAAATAAGTTCTGGAAAATAAAACTAGAATTAAAAATGAATAGCATTTCCATTTGTAACAACAGGAAAGACCTAGATGGTATTATGGTAAGTGAGGTAAGTCAAAGGGAGAAAGACCAATAAATACATGGGCTCTAAGAAAACAAACAATCAAAGGCAATTAACAGACCCATAAACACAGAGAACAAACTGATTTGCCAGAGAGGAAGTGGGGAGTAGGCAACGTGGGTGAAGGGAGTGGACATAAAGGCTTCCAGTCATGGAATGAATAAGTCACAGGGATGAAAGACATAGCATACATAACACGGTCAATGACACTGTAATAGTGTTGGATAGTGACAGATGGAGCTACACTTGTGAGCAGAGCATAACCTATAGAATCATCAAATCACTGTTATACACCTGAAACTAATGTCGCATTGCATGTCAACTACAATGTAAAAAAAGTTTAAAAAAATTTTTTTTAATGTTTCATTTATTTTATTACAGTGAGAGACAGAATATGAGAGGGGGAGGGTCAGAGAAAGAAGGAGACACAGAACCGGAAGCAGGCTCCAGGCTCTGAGCTAGCCGTCAGCACAGAGCCCGACGCGGGGCTTGAACCCACGAACGTGAGATCTGACCTGAGCTGAAGTCGGAGGCCTAACCGACTGAGCCACCCAGGCATCCCCCCAAAAAAGTTTTAAAAATGCATGGCAACTAATCAACCTACTGATCACCAGAAAAGTAACATTAACATTATGGTAACTAATACACAGACTTATACGTGTAGAAATACATAAGATGATTCAAAGAGATCACTCAGCATATGAACGTGATGGGGGCTGGCTCTGGTCACCCAATGAAGATGGTACTGTTCTCCATATTAAGAAAACAGAAGTATAATGGCAGAGGGCAAGTGAAGAATGTTAACCTGATACAATAAAATATTTTGTGCCACTGACTATATATTTTACAAAAATGACATAATTGTATCTTTGATTACAAACAAGCATAACCAAATAGAATAAACCCAAAGATGGTCGTTGAAAGAGCTTTCCTAAGATCACCAACTGCAAAATAAAGATAAGTCGAAGAGAAAAAGAAAAAAATTAAATTAAAAAAAGAGGTTTTACCTTTCTAGATAGGAAAGCCCAAGGGGTTTATACAAAGCAAAAGTAAAGATATATATATCATATATATCTATATGAAAAAAATTTCATAATGAAACATAAAGTGGATTAAAACCAATATCCCCGTTGTATGAAGTTTGGACTAGAGAAAAATCAGTAAGGAGTCTAAACATTCTAGAAAAGACAATATTTAAGTATAAGCTATCCTATTGAGAAACAGTACACTTAATTCCCAAAACCACTGAATGAAAGATTTAAATAGCTGTATAAAGTTAAAATTAGCTACGTATCTGAGGGAGTACATAATTAATTCACTATTTAAAACTGACTTTCAAAACGTTTAGAAATCTTTTATCTTGACAACTAAGCAGTTCTTCTCAGAGTCTAAAAGCAACTCCAGAGCTGTAACATTTGCTTTAAATTGTATATATTCATAATAAATACACACACATCTATATACAGACTTTAATGTTGGCAGTAGTATTCACCCACATTGATTAAATCATAAGCATTAAGGTTTCAGCATTATTAAATAAAAACTTTAGGCTTAAGATATCTACAGATTTTTTTAAAGGACACTAAGAGAAAACTTGGAGAAATATCAGGAATACAAATTTGAAATTACACCCAATGCTTTGTTGTACCATAAGTTCTTCCAGTCTACCTACTTCTGTCCAGCCCAGCAGCTGCGGCAAGTGGCGGTGGTGAATCAGAAGGAAGTGGCAGCTGCACTTGACGCAGCAGGTGTGAGAGTGAACAGTGAGAAATAAAGTCTGAAACAGCTGCGTGAACATTCTGATGCTTGTGGCAGCTCTCACACATAAAGACTTGTGTCGTATCCTGTAGGCCATGCAAAACACTGAAGGAGGCTTCCCCCTACAGAAGTCTTCACAGAGTTGGGCAGGCACCCAACTCAAAAACCTTGGCATTTCCCTAGGCTATTCCCTACTCTTCACATGAAGTCAGTTGCCAAATCCTATTAATTCTATCCCTAAATCTCTCCTGAATTCATTCTTTTAATTCCATCCTCACTGTTTAGACCTCTCTATTTTGGGCTCTTGTTTTATATCAGCCTACTCAAATACATTTCATATTGCTGCCTTCAGAAGTATTTTTGTAAAATATAAATCTGAATACGTTACCTATTTAAAGTTCTTCAACAGCTCCCTATCACTAATAGAGTGCAGTACAGGAGCACCTGGCTGGCTCAGTCAGAGCATGCAACTCTTGATCTCGGAGTTTTGAGTTCAAGTCCCATATTGGGTGTAGAGATAGCTTAAAAAAAATTTTTTTAAGATATATATGGTCCAAAGCCCATACAAGCAGAACAGGAAAAAAACAGTGGTTTTTCAACCTTGATTTAAGACACACATAAGTAAAAAGGGGAAAATGTGTATCCTCCAAAATACTTAACATGGCAAATGAGACTCTTCATGATCTGGAATCCCAATCCGTTTCCTGTCACTTTTTGTTACAAATCCCATGCTCTAGTCAGACTTCTATTTCTGTCAAAGGCACTATACTCCTTCAAATCTCTCTCCTTCTCCAACAGAATGGTATATGTATGCTACTGGCAGACTCAAATTTATCCTTTAAAATGGAGCTAAATCCCACCATCTCTATGAAGCCATCCTTGACCCTCTTCCATATAGTGATAGCCTTGTTTACATGACAGTCCCCATCTCCAGATGTCAGCACTTAAGGGAGGAACCATGGATGACTAGTATTCACAACTTAAGGACTCAGGACAACTATACTTCATATGCTTCCAAAAGAATAATCTTGGCACTTGGCACTATCATACCTTTCTCTGTTACAGCTCTCAAACTCTTCCAGTCTAAAAAGTCATTTCAGGGAAAGATGATTCAGATGATTTAATAGGACAGTTATGTCAAGATTATTCTTTTTTTTTAATGTTATTTATTTTTGAGAGATAGAGAGAGACAGTGTGAGCAGGGGAGAGTAAGAGAGAGAGGGAGCCACAGAATCCAAAGCAGGCTCCAGGCTCTGAGCTGTCAGCACAGAGCCCGATGTGGGGCTCGAACCCACGAACCGTGAGATCATGACCTGAGCCGGAGCCGGACACTCAACTGAATGAGCCACCCAGGCGCCCCTGTCAAGATCATTCTTACGCTATTAGGACTATTTCAGAACATCAAAAAGAGTTTATGAAGCAGACAAAAGATAACATACTGCAAGTGTGTTTAGGATTATAGATCTGAAGATCTTCAATAGAATACTACCAATTTGTGCCTAGTATTATATATTAAAGCAATTAAAATAAATATTTTTAAAAGTCATTTCAGAAATGTCTGTGCCTTCAAGGCACTGTAGGATGAAGTGAAGAAACAAAAATGAGTAGGAGATATTCCCAGATTTAGAAAAACTTACAATCTAGAGGGGAAAAAATGACAAAAAGATAAAGAAGTGAGATGAATCTTTCTTTAGTAATAAGGATTTTTGAAGGAAGATGTCTTATGTAAATACTCTGGAATTAACTGATGAGAGTATTAGTAACACAGCCAAAACTAAACACTGCCTCAGTGACCTCTAATTTTTTATCTGGAAAAGCAATGAAGGGAGCCAGTTTTGCTTACCAAGGCATAGTATACTTTTCTGACCTCTGAATGCAAACATTTTATTTTGAAGACTGAAACAAAACTTAAGCCTTTTGGCATCAGAAGGTCAGGTGTTTGAGGTTGAAAGAAGCTGTTTCCTGTAGAAATGTTTCCTGGCTTAGAAATCAGAAACCCTCTTGGATCCAATACAGTAATATTTACCTAGAGATTTGATTGTAAATTGACAGCAAAGATGTGAAATGTTCCCTTACAGTTTTTACGCTTAAAATTAAACATCCTCAGGGCACCTGGGTACCTCAGTCGGTTAAGTGTCTGACTTGGGCTCAGGTCATGATCGCATGGTTTGTAAGTTTGAGCCCTGCATCAGGCTCTGTGCTGACAGCTCAGAGCCTGGAGCCTGCTTCAGGGTCTGTGTCTCCCTCTCTCTCTGCCCCTCCCCCATTCGCACTTTCACCTTCTCTCAAAAATAAATGAACATTAAAAAAATTCAAAAAAATTAAACATATCTCAAACTTAATATACACCTCTAAGAGTCACTATTACTACTCCAAATAAGCTCAAAGATAAAAATGTAATTCTTAGACAAGAAAAGATGATACCCCTTAGGTCAAGAAAAATTTCAGGGCTCAACAATCACATAGGTTTGCTTACAGAAAGAATTACTGAGGATAATACGGAAAACACATGGCTTTAAAGGAAATCCAATGAAGAAAGGATAATTTTTTTCAATAAATGGTATTGGGACAATTGGGTATTTGTGCAAACAAATCATCTTTGATCTGTTTCTCCCACCATTACAAAAACATTAATTTGACATAGATCAGAGACCTAAATGTAAAAACTAAAACTACAAAAACTTTTATTAGAGGAAAACCTTGGAGGAAATTCTCATGGCCTTCAGGTGGGCAAAGTTGTCTTAGATCTGACATCAGAAGTATGATCCATGAAATAAAAAAAACTGGTAAGCTGGACTTGATAAAAATTCAACTACATTTATGTTTCTTTTTATTTTTATTTCTTTTTTTAGGAGAGAGCGAGAGCGAGCACACACATGTGGGGGATAGGGCCGGAGGGATACAAAGAGAGAAAATCATAAGCAGACTCCAAGCTTAGCAGAGAGCCCAACGTGTGGCTCCATCCCATGATTCTGGGATCATGATCGGAGCCAAAAGAGTTAGATGCTCAACCGGCCTGAGCTATCCAGGCAGTCCTACTACAGATATGTTTCAACAGACATCATTAACACATGAAAAAACAAACCACATTCTGAGAGAAAATAATTGACAAATTATGATTCTAACAAAGAACTGGTATCAGAATGTATAAATAACTCTTATAACAGTAAGACAAATGGCCAAAGTTTTTAATAGGCAACAGATATGAATGAACATCTCAACAAAAAAGATCTCTAAATGGTTATTAAGGATATAAAAAGATGTTCAGGGGAACGTGGTAGCTCAGTCAGTTAAGTGTCTGACTCTTGATTTTGGCTCAGGTCAGGATCCCGTGGTTCGTGGGTTCAAGCCCCACATCAGGTTCTGTATTGGCAGCACAGAACCTGCCTAGGATTCTCTGTCTCCCTCTCTCTCAGCCCCTCTCCTGCTCGTGCTTTTCTCTCAAAATAAGTAAGTAGGATAGATAGGTAGGTAGGTAGGTAGGTAGAAAAAAATAAAACATTAAAAAAATTTCAATATCATTAGTCAACAGGAAAATGCAACTTACATATGCTACGGGATACTACTTTTTACCCACTAAAATAGTTACAATCAAAATGACAGGTAATATTGTCTTTGGACCATGCACATACCAGAGAAAAAGAGCAATAGTTTCTCAAAAATTTATTCTATTTTGGAGATTAGAACATTTAGCATCTTTTAGAAATCTAAAGAGAAGCCCACCCACCTCTTCCTGACTCCTGTGAATTATTTCTAAGCCTACTCTGACCCTTACCTACACACACACACACAAACATACAGACACCATACACACACGTTGCTGAGGATATGGAAAAATAAGAATCCTCATTCTAGTGGGAATGTTAAATGGAATAGCCATTTTGGATAACAGTTCCTATACCTTTTCCTAGGTACATACACAAGAAAAATAAAACATATGTCCATACAAGGACTTACATACGAATGTTTGTAGCAGCATTATTCAGAGTGCCCAAAACAACACAAAGTCCATCAACTGATGAATGGATAAGACATAATAATTAGATAAAATGCAGTATATCCATACAATGGAATATTATTCCGCAACAAAGAGAAATGAAATACCGATATATGCTACAATATGAACTCAGAAACATGAAAGAAGCCAGACAAAAAAGACCCCATATTGTATGATTACATTTACATGAAATGTCTAGATAGTAAAATTTATAGAGACAAGTAGAGGGAAAAAATGTCTGGGGATGGAAAATGGAGATTAACTGTAAATTGGCATGATGAATCTTTTGGGGTGATGGAAAAGTTCTAACACAGGATTGTAGTCAGACTCAGTAAAAAAAAAAATGCTCAAAAGAAAGGAAGTTTTCCCCTTTCTTCTGTGATCTCTCTAGACCTGTCATAATACTTTTTATTTGCTAGTTAACACTGTGCTCCCTCAGGTGCGAGGATACTGGCGCGTGAGTGCATACCCTCCCAGGCATGCAGGGCACATCGAGTGCTGACCTCAACCATGCCCACAGCCCCACTGTGGAACTGAACAGGGCAGGGAGTAGATGGCCAAGAACTCGCTGCAGAGGCAAGTGCATGTGGCTCCAAGCCCACTAAGGTATGCTCTGTTGCTCCATCAGACTTTACTAAAAAACACAAATTCAAAGATAAAATTATTAAGAACTTCAAGATGATGACACAGAGCATTAAACTCCAAGTGCACAGCCCCTTTCTGAGTATCAGCCCTATGAGACTACACTGGTCATATATACATGAATTAGGACTTGACTGCAGTGGTAGATGCATATAACTTGGTAAACTTACCAAAATACACTGAATCATATGCTTTAAATGGGTGAATTCTACAGTATGTAAATTATGCCTCAACAAAGTGTTGTGGGTTTTCTTTAATGGCTTTAAGTTGTTAGTGGCAGTACACTAAAATTTACCATATGAATGAACATCATAGAGAGTACCTGTCTAGGCCTTTATGTCTAGGCCTAAGTAAGTGCCTTTGCCAGAGCCAAGCAAAGGACCCCCTCTGATAAAGACACTGTATCTCAGAAAGTCTCACATCAGGTCAGAAGATAAGGTTCTCTTTTTGAACAGGGATGATGAGTTTATCTCATAACTAGGGGAAGACCTGTTAAATGCTAGGGGGTGCTTCCCAAGTGAGCAGAGCCAAATGAACAGTACTGTGCTTCAAGTCCACAATAAGACTGAATCTCTATCAAAAAATCCCCTCTTACACTGAGCAGCTCCACATGCTGAATTATTTCTGACTAAGCATACTCTGACCCAATGAACAAGAGGCCTATATCTCTGTGTTGGAGTTTCTGTGATAACATAAGTGCTCTCCAAAGACCTCACATTCTACCAAAATGCATACCTAAAATTAGAAGTAAAACAGGATTGGGGCAGTCTACAAAACCTATGCAAAATTCATAATCGAAGCACTAACAAAAACATTAATAATCTTCCCAAAAGTATTACACAGTTAATTTTAAAAGGCCGGTTAAGTTCCAAATAAATGGTTAATACAGTATGTGTATGTGTGTGTATGTGTGTATATATATATATACACACACATATATATATACACACACACATATATATACACACATATAGATATATATACACACACACATATATATACACACACATATATATATACACACACACACGTGTGTGTGTATATGTATATATACATATATACTCCAAATATAGCACTTCCAAGAGAGAGTGCATGGCAAAACTTAGCCAAAAGGAAGAACATGGTGAGAACAGTACTTTCCTCCTTCTGTGGCTTGCTGCATGCATCTGTGGAAAGGTATCTGCATATCTGAGTTCAGCTACTACTACTAGGTAATATAACACATTTACCTACTGGGGAAAATCATGTGTGAACCAAAATAACTTTCACATTTTATAGATATAATTCCCCTATTTGCCATTCTCATATAATTAATCTGTGTTACAGATATGTGTTCTAGAGACAGGTGATCTAACAGGACAGGCTGTATTTGATCTATTGCCTGCTTCAACTTGTGTCCCCACTCTCAACTCTTTCCCTTCCCCATTCCCTGGCTTGCTTTACCCAAAATCCACAATGTTAGCACCTTTCAGTAATCACATCTGTGGAAACTCTCTCTCTCAGATTATTTTTCTCTGTATGCATTTAGTATTTTGTTTTGAAAGTCAGGGGTGGGGATGGTACCTGTCAGGATGGCCTTAGAATATATCACAGGAATTTAATATGCATTCTTATTTCCTTATTTTAAAAGCAGACTAATGAATATAGCAGTCCCCCACCCCCTTATCCATGGGACATACAGTTGGCCAGCAGATGCCTGGAACCACAGATAATACTCAACCCTATATATACTATTTTTTCCTACATATCCACACATATATGATAAAGTTTAATTTATAAATTAGGCACACTAAAAGATTAACAACTAATAATAATAAAGAACAATTACAATACACTGTAATAGAAGTTATGTCACTGTGGTCTCTCTCTCTCTCAAAATATCTTATTGTACCATTCACGCTTCTTGTGACTGTGTGAGATAAAATGCCTACATGATAACATGAAGTGAGGCAGATGATGGGAATTGTGCCACAGCATTAGGCTTCTTACGACTGACCCTCTGATGGTGAGTCAGAAGGAAGATCATCATGCGTGGACTATGGTTGACTTGGGTAACTGAAATCACGGAAAGATACTGGATTGCGGGGAGGGGAGGTATGTTGCTGATGTACTTTGTTTTATTTTCACACTCAAAAACAATCTGCTAATTTTTCTTACTATAACACTAAGTAGAAAAAAATACTTTCCCACCATAATTAATACCACAGTTTTGCCATTTTCAAAGCATGGAATACAATTTTTTTAAAAAGGCACTGAATTTGATTAGCTCTTTAATATTGGCAGAGGCTTACTAATATAATTTTTTATACAAATTGTTAAGGTCTATATATATGTGGTATACCAATAAAGTAAAATGGTATTAGTCCTCAAATTAAAAAAAAAACTATTACTTTTCTTGGAAATTTCATTATGGTTACAAATACTGACATAGATGATTTTAATTAGAAAAATCTGGTCAAACTAGTTTTTATCATTAAAAGGATGCAAAACTACTGAGCCAATGAAAAGCTTGTTTTCTGAAACAAGCTTTTTTTGTTTTACTTTTACTATTTCTTCTGTCTCTTTTAAAGTGATGGTCATTATATTTATTAATGTTCACATGCCAGAAGTTAAAAATCATTTAGCCTCAAATGGGCCTTAGAAACATGTCTGTCCTTCAATCTAGAGATTTTACTAATGAAATAATAGGAAGGTTATATAAAAATTTAGCAATGATATATTTATTATGAAAACAAATAAAAAATGATCTAAATAATACAAAAGTGCTTAAGTAAATTATGATATGGAATACTTTATTTTTTTAATCTTTATTTCTTTTTGAGAGAAAGAGAGAGCACGCACAAGAGCAGGGGAACAAGAGAGAGAGAAGGAAACACAGAATCCAAAGGCTGTGCTCTGTGCTGACAGCTCAGAGCCTAATATGGGGCTCAAACTCATGAACCATGAGTTCATGACCTAAGTCGAAGTCAGACACTTAACCAGCTGAGCCACTCTGATGCCCCAAGATATAGAATACTTTAAATGATGCTATGGATAACTATGGAAAGATAGTCAAAAACATAGTCAATTAAAAGAGGTTAACAATATAACATAGCATTATGTGGGTTTTTATTTTTTTTATATTTTTTATTTAAAAAATTTTTTTAAGATTATTTATTTTAAGAGAGAGCACAAGCGGGGTAGGGAGCAGAGAGAGAGGGGAGAGAGAAAATCCCAAGCAGGCTTTATACTGTCAGCACAGAGCCTGATGTGGGGCTCAAACTCTCAAACCGTGAGACCATGACCTGAGCTGAAACTGAGTGTACGGTACGCTTAATCGACTGGGCCACTTGGGTACCCTAGCATATGTGTTTTTGTAAAATATACACTATACAAGAATATAGGAAAGGGCCTATAAAGCTATTTACCAAAGTTAAACCAGTGGTTCTCAAAGTGTGGTTCCCCAATCAACAGCATCAGCATCAATTGGAAACTTGTTAGATATGAAAATTCTGGGACCCCACTTCAGTCCTACTGAATCGGAAACCCTGGAAGTAGAACCCAGCAATCTGTGTTTCAGTAAACCCTCCAAGTGATTCTGATGTATGCCAAAGCTTGAGAACCACCACTAAAGATCTCTCACTGGGATCAGGATCCCTTTGAGACTCTGATGACAATTACGAACTTTCTTCCAGAAAAGTGCACATTTGGAATACTCAATTTTACATATATTTCAGAGACAAACATAAGGCAGAGGGTATCTGCAGTGGTACAATACTATTCCCAATGGAACATATCTATTGAGCCCTAGGACTCTACCTATAACAAAAAACACATACTTAACTGCATATAAGTTGCCAAAATTAAACTGAGAAAAATGAAAGAACCAAAAAATGGTAAGCCAACCCCTGAAGTCTGGCACACCAGTATTTCTTCTGGTTTGTCTTCACTTACTCAGATTCCAAGGCTGACACAAAATCCCCTGGGTTTAACTTTCCAAACTTCTGAACTTTATTGAGTTTATAGACTGAACTTTGCCCTTTGCAATGGAGAATTCTCACATGATCACTATTCCATTTGACTATCAATCTGTACTTCCTGGCCTTAAGAGAAAAACTTTCAAATTAAAAAAAATTTTCTAATTTCTGAACAATGTGAATGTTTTTGAAACAAAAAGGCATAGAACTCACATGTCCTATGATTTAAGAAAATTCCTGATTTCCTTTAACTTATAAACTTTATACTAAAGAACTAGTATCAAACTACAAGGACTTCAAGTTACAGCTTCATAAGAAAATAAAGGCTACAAATTAAAAGATTTAATCTAGGCAATTGGTAATCATCTCCTAATTGTATTTTTCCAAATCAATTGCAGGTTTCTGTGGTAATATATGCATCTCTTATGATAATGAAGTTTAGCCATAAAAAAACATTAATGTTATTCCAAGAAAAATATTCTCTTCTTTTTTTTTAACACTATATGCACACCTGCTATTCTCCTATCAATCCAAGCAGGAAACTATTTCTCCTTTACATCATGAGCAATAGAAAACTACTTATTAAAGCATTAATCACAGTCCATTATATTCTGACTTACTGCCAAAAGTTCCCATTACATCATTGAAAATATCTATTAACCCAAACCTGCCTCTGACAAGTTACAGGAGTGTCGTGTTCAGAATTTAGTAATGTAGAAGTCAGTTTAAAAAGAACAGTTACACAATTGATTTTGCAGTGGCAGCAAAAATAATTAACTTTTTTCCAACATTTACTACCAAAAGGTTGATTTAACTGGTGTTTCTACTGTAAATTTATTTAAAAATTATTTCAAATTTCACCTAGCATTATTAAACACATTTACTAAGAAAGTATTAAATACAGGTGACTGGTTAAAGAATTTCAAAATGTGCTGAATACACCACTGTATGTAAAACTATATTGTCTTGTGTAAATATGGGCCTTGTTTAGAGCCATGTCTCACAGGAAATTGTAGCAAATGAAAACCATCCCTGTTTTTCCACTCCCACTCTTTAGGATTTATGCTTTTAGATTTAAAACCAGTTATACAGAGAAAGAAAAAGAACATGGCAACATTACCTTCAAATCAGAATTATGACTACTTTGGGCATTCTTATCGTGTTAAAATAATTGAATATTAACAGAAGCAAAGCTTAAATATATTGAGTCTACACCAACAGAACCAACTATCTAGTTTTTACTTGTTGGATATTTGTTTGAGGAATATGGGCGTCTTCAAAACCAGGATGAAAAGAATCAACAGTTCGGTAACAAAATGCTAAGAAAAAAAGCACAGAAGATTTGAATGATTATTTCCCCAAAATAGAGACCACTGTAGTAGAAACATTGGTAAACACTGATAAAAAATGACTGTTTACTTACACATTTGTTAAGTTTTTCTATAAGGAAAATATATTACCTTTATAATGGGGATAACTTAATGAACTTCAATTTATTTTAACAGAAGCTCTTACGAAAGCTATTTGCAACTCCAAGATGATTGGAGGAGATTCTCAGAAAACAAAAAGCTTACTTGTCTTAGCATGTTATATTATATGCATTTTCTTTCAAATTTAAATTTTTATAATTTCTATTGTTTCTGAAAATAGGAGTGAGTGACAATTTTTAAAGCCTATATAAAGTATAATGTTTCTTATGCTTGATGACCAATTTAGTTAGAAAATTCACGGCAGAAGGATTTAGGGAAATTAAAAGCATGAATTATATCTTAGTTAATAAAAAAAAAACAGAAAAAGAAATCAGACTGAGGTTACAATCATAGAATATGTTAACTATAAATTAGAAGTCTTTAACACAAGAACATATTTTACATTTGAAAGGTTAAAAGAGTCACCAAGCTACACATGTCTAAAAATTTCCTAACAACTCAATCTCCAGATTATTTTTCTTTTATTTTAAGGAAACACAATTCTACATCCCTAAAGAAAACTAAGTTATCTATACTTGAAAGTGGTTTTTAACAGAACATGAATCTTTCATGGTACACCTCTAAAGATAATTACCTGAATCCTAGCCTGTGATCCTAAATTCCCACCAAAAAAATGAAGAATTAGTAAGTGATTGCACACAGTACCTTCAATTAACGGGCTAGCCATATAATTAAAAGAGACTCTTGCTGATGTATTCAAAGACCCTCATTTCATATCACAGACATATTATCCCCAATGTGAAGATAAATAATTGATTAATTTTGCTCTACATTCTATTTCTAAAGTTATTATTTACAAAACTCAAACCTGGTTCTAAAAACACTTAACATTTTTCATTAAGTTTTAAAACAACTACAAGCAAAAATAAATGACAAAGACGTACTACCATAGTCATCTCACTTACTTCTTATCTGTTTAAGTCTTTAACAAACATTCATTGATTACTATTTCTGTTATACAACACTGACTAGAAAATAATTCTCATTGGTATGATATGTGTAAATTATATATATTAATATTTGTCAAAATATTAAAACTTGGGTTAAAAAAGGTATGATTACCCTTAATAGGTCTTTAAAAATCATTATGCCTAATAAACAATAGATACTGTAGAAATAGAAACAGTATTTAGATTAAAAATAAAACTTAATTTTAAAAAAGAATTAAACTGATACAGATCATGCAGAACAAGTAAATGACCCAGGCTACGTAATTTGAAGTATCTTTGGCCTGAAAATGCAATTTGACAGTCATAGTGGGAAAGAAAAACCAAATCCATCAACAAATTAAACTGAACTTAAATTTTTAAAATACGTTTAAGGGAGTGCCTGGGTGGCTCAGTCAGTTGAGTGTCTGACTTCAGCTCAGGTAATGATCTCATGGTTTGTCAGTTCGATCCCCACACTGGGCTTGGGCTCGCTGCTGTCAGCACAGAGCCCACTTCGAATCCTTTGTCACTTCTTCTCTCTGCCCCTTCCCTGCTCATACTTGCATGCTTGCTCTTGCTCTCTCTCTCAAAAATGAATAAACATTATTTTAAAAATGAGCTTAAGTTCAGTATTTATTTAAGTTCACTACATATTAGCAATATTCCCAGTGATGAATGTTAACTCCAATGGTAGCATTTATCACTCAAATAGCTAACATTTATATAGTGCTTACATGTGTCAAGTATTATTCTAAGAATTTATCATTTATTAACTCATTTAATCTTCCCAACTCCATGACATAAGCACTAACATTATCCTCATTTTGAAAATGAGGAAACAAAGCACTGAGAGACTGGTAAACTGCCCAGGAAACTAATTAATGAAAAACCCAGAATTTAACAAACCAGGGCAATATATCTCCAGAGTATGTTCTCTTAATCTCTACACTAAAATGTCAATATGATAATAAACCTTAAATAGTTTGGTATTGGGCTGCCTGGATGGCTCAGTCAGTTGACCCTCCAACTCTTGATTTCAGCTCAGGTCATGATCCTAGGGTTGTAGAACCAAGCCCTGTGTCAGGCTCTGCACTGAGCAAGGAGCCTGCTTAAGCTTCTCTCGCTCTCTTTCAACACCCTCCCCCTCACCCTGCGCCTAACTCCCACTCACACGCTATCTAAAATTTAAAAAAATAATAGTAATAATTAGGGGTGCCTGGGTGGCTCAGTCCATTGGGCATCCGACTTTGGCTCAGCTCATGATCTCATTGTCGGTGAGTTCAAGTCTCATGTCAGGCTCTGTACTGACAGCTCAGAGCCTGGAGCCTGCTTGAGATTCTGTGTCTCCCATGCTCTCTGCCCCTCCCCTGCTCACATATGGTCTCTCACTCATGCTGTCTCTTAAATAAACATTAAACAATAATAACAGTTATTATTATTATAATTATTATTATTAAAAAATAAAAATAAATTGGTATTACTACATCTATGTTTAATAAATTAACAGAGGAACAGATGACATTATTCCTATGAACAGGTAATTCATCATCCTGATGATATTCATTAATCACAATGATTTTCATCAAGTGGAGGCAGCATGTAATCCCAGCTACTACTGTAGGGCATTCCTTTTGTTTATGTTAACTAGCCCACAATCTTCGCCAATCAAAATTAGACTCAATTTAACAAGAGTCCGCCTCCATAAACCCTCCCTTGCCTCTAAAACCAGATGAAACCTCTACTTCTCCCTTGCTCCATAAAACCTTTACTATTAAAACAATGACAGTTAACATTTATTAAATGTTTTCTAAATACTAAAAGTACTATACCTTAATTACTATAAATTAAGCTACATAATCAAACAATCCTGAGAGATAGCTTCTATTATCATCTCCATTTTATAATTAAGACAAGTAAGGTTCAGTGAGGTTAAGTTCTCATGGCTAAGATACAAAGCTTGGATTTGAAGCCAGGTATATATAACACTAAATCTATGCTGCTTAATCCTGTGCCAGGCACCATGACACTGGGGGAGCATAGATCTCGTATAACACATTGTATCCTACTTCTTTATATACTATCATGTTCCTCAATTTTACATCAAGTTCTTTGATAACCAAAACCATATTTTATATATTTTTATTTCCTAAAAATAAATTTGGCTCAATGAACATCTGATGAATAAATGAATTAGAAAGATTACTACAAAAGCTACATATCTTATGAAAAAATATATATAGAAAATAGATCAGCAATTTTCAAACTTATCCACCTTAGGACCTCCTTACACTTAAAAATTACTGAGGACTCCTAAAGAGCTTTTGTTTAGGTTATATGTACCTATATTTTCTACATTAAAAATTAAAACTAAAAAATTAGAAAATATTTATTAATTCATTTTAAAATAACAATTAAAACCCATTACAAGTTAACATAAATAGCATACCATGTTAACACTAGTCAAAAGGAAGCTGAAATGGCTATTTTAATATCAAACTAGGTTTCACAGCAAAGAATATTACCAGAAATAAAAGAATCATTTCATAATGATAAAGAGGCCAGTAAATGAAAAGTCTATGACAATCCTAAATTTTTATGTTCCTGATAAGAGAATTTGCAGATAACATGATTATTTATACACAAAAAAACTCCAATGGACTCCATAAAAAAACTATTAGCACTAAATGCAAGGTTGCAAGCTATTAGATCAATATAGAAAACTTAATTATATCTCTTTATTCCAAAAGAAAGCAATTATAAATTGAGAAAAAAAACCATTAAAATACTATTTATAAGAACATTAAAATATATATACCACATCTTCTTTATCCATTCATCAGTTGGTGGATGAGTGAAATAGGTGAGGAGGATTATGGAGTGCACTTATAATGAGCACCAGGTACTATAGGGAAGTGTTGAGGCACTATTCTGTACATGTGAAACTAGTCTTACACTGAGTTAATTAACTGGAATTTACACAAAAAATTTTAAAAATATATTTAAAAAGGAGATAAATCTGACAGAATATATGCAAGGCATGTACACTAAAAATAGTAAGAGAAAATTAAGAAGACTTAAATGGGAAAATATGCCTTGTATCTAATCAGAAGACTCTATTATTAAAATAGAGCCAATTCACTCCAAATTGATCTACCAATTTAATGCAATCCTGGTCAAACTTCTGGTACAATTTAGAAGCAATGATACCCCAGTAGTACAAGCATACTTCTTAAAGAAATGTTTGATTCTAGAACTGGGTCAGAAATATATATGATGAGCCTGAGACATCTTTACATGATTATTTACACACACAAAAAAGTAAAGAAGTACCAAAAGTAAAGAAGTGCCAGAAAGTAAAGAAGTACCAAAACAAAACAAAACAAAACATACACAATGATGTGGGAAGGGCAAGTGAACACCAGAGCCCACTAAGACACCTCAAGTGGCCAACACTGGCTTAAAATCCAAAGTGTAGAACAAACATTCATGAGTCTTTAGTGACAGGAAAAAAGAAAAGACTGAATAAATAGATGGGGAAAAAGAGTCAAATCTCCCATGCAGAAGAATCCCAAATAATATATGCAGATACAATACCCTCAAGCAAGTTGAGCACAACCCCCACTCTTTAGGTATGGTCAGTGCATAGTGATTGTCTTCCAAAGAGCACAATGAAGAAAGGGGGAAATAAGAGTAACTTTACAGAGAAACCTGACAAACACTACCTCAGCTACATGATCATGGTTAACCCCCAACAATAATAAGACATACCCTTGATATGGAGAAATAAAAATGGCATTTTATCTCTTCCTCAAAAAAACATATAACCCTATTCGAATCATGTGAAAACCTTAAATATATTACAAGAGAAGGACATTTTACAAAATACCTGACCACTACTCAAATCTATCAAGGTCACCAGAAACAAGGAAAGTCTGAGAAACTTTCACAGCTAAGAGGAGCCTAAGCAGACATGACTACTAAATGTAATGTCGTACCTAGATGAGATCCTGGAACACAGAAACCACAGTAGGTAAAAACTAATGAATAATTATGAAATATAGATATTAATTAATAAAGATGCATCAATAGTTTCATTATTTATAGCATTTATATCATGCTAATATTGGGTGTTATTAGGAGAATCATGTGAGGTATATACAAATTCTCTACATTATCTTTGAAGTTTTTCTATAAACTCAAAGCTGTTCTAATATAAGTTTATTTTTTTAAGTTTATTTATTTATTTGGGGAGAGAGAGCAGGGAAAGAGCAGAGAGAGGGAATGGGAGGATCGCAAGCAGGTTCCGCATTGTCAGCGCAGAGCCTGATATGGGGCTTGAATACACCAACCGTGAGATCATTATCTGAGCTGAAACCAAGAGTTGGAGACTTAACTGAATGAGTCACCCAGGCAACTCTAAATTAAAAGTTAAAAAATATATATCCCAACAGGGGCGCCTAGGTGGCTCAGTTAGTTAAGCGTCCGACTTCGACTAAGGTCATGATCTCGTGGTCCATGAATTCAATCCCTGCGTCAGGCTCTGGGCTGACAGCTCAGAGTCTAGAGCCTGCTTCAGATTCTGTGTCTCCCTTGCTCTCTGCCCCTCCCTGGTTCATGCTCTCTCTCTGACTCTCAAAAATAAATAAACATTAAAAATATTTTTAAAAGGATTTAAAAAAATATCCCAACAGTCTTTTTCTGTAGAAATGGACAAACTGCACCCAAAATTTACAGAGAAATGCCCAGAACCTAGGACAGTCAAAACAACTTTGTAATAAAATAATAAACTGAAGGCCTGATGTTCAGACTTATTAGAAAGCAATCAAGACAAAGCAATCAAGACAATATAGTTTTGGTATCAGGATCAACAAATGACTGGAACAGAATGGAGTTGTGAGACAGATCTACACATATATGGACAAATGATTTTTGACAAAGGTGAAAAGGCAACTCAATGGAGAAAATAATAGTCTTTTCAACAAATAGTGTGGAAACAATTCAATATTCATATGCAAAAAAAAAAACACTTCAAATCATACTTACCAAATATAAAAATGAACTAAAAATAGGTCACATAGCTAAATGATGTTAACTCCAAAAATATAAAACTTACAGAAGAAAAGGCAAGAAAACTGATTTGACTTTGGATTGGGCAAAAATTTCTCAGATATAACACCCAAAGTATGATCCATAAAAGAAAAAAATTAATAAACTAGACTTCATCAAAACTAAAACTTTTGTTTTAAGAACACTTAAGAGACTAAATTGAATAAGCCACAGACTAGGAGAATAAATTTACAAATTATACATCTGATAAACAGAATATAGAAATATTTCAAGACAGCATATATACAAAGCTCTCAAAACTGAGTAAGAAAACAAATCCAATAAAAGAAATGGGCAAAACTGACAGCCAAATTCAAAAGAATGAAACTGAACCAATATCTTACACCATACCCCAAAATTATCTCAAAATGGATTAAAGACCAGAAACCATAAAAATCCTAGAAGAAAACATGGGTAAGCTCCCTGACACTGGTCTTAGCAATAACTTTGTGGATCTGACTCCTAAAGTAAGAGCAACAAAAGCAAAAATAACAAATGGGACTATGTCAACCTAAAAAGCATCTGCAGGGGTGCCTGGTGGCTCAGTCAGTTAATCCAACTCTTGATTTTGGCTTAGGTCATGATCTCACTGTTGTGAGATGAAGCCCCACGATGGGATCCGTGCTGGGCATGGAGCCTGCTTTAAGACTCTCTCTCCCTCTACTCCTCCCCATCCACCCCAACCCGGCACATGCACATGCTCAATCAATCTATTAATAGCATCTCCATGGCAAAGGGAATCCTCAACAAAATGAAAAAGCAACCTACTGAATAGAAGAAGATATTTGTAAGTCATACATCTAATAAGGGGTAAATATCCAAAATATATGAAGAACTCATATGACTTAATAAAGCATATGACTATTGTCTTGGTGCTTGGCTAAGAGGTATGAAAGAGAAATTATAAAGTGATAACAGCAGTCTTTTGAGGATGACACATATCTTGATTTTACAAAGATACTGAAGCTTGCAAACTGTGTATTTTAAATAAATGCTGTTTACTGTATGTCAATTATATCTCAGTAAAACTGCTTAAAATAGAATAAAATTAATTCTAAATTGCCATAATATAACCATGTATATTCACTAGCCCTTTTTATTAATATTATGGGATCTTACTGACTTTATTTTTATAATAGATAGAAACGTAAAAAACAAACAGGTTATTGTTTTATTATTCTAGGAATTACTTTAATTTCTCCTTTTAATGTTAAAAAACAACTAAAATAATGAATGAAATAATAATGGTTATCAACTGAAAAATAATAAATAAATCACAACTATCATATCAATCTTCAGTTTTCATACTACATTGTCCAAATTATTCTATCTTTTTTAACATCCCTTTTTAAAGAGGATTTTGAAAATATCCTCGCTGAGGAGTGCCTGGGTGGCTCGGTCAGTTAGGCATGTAACTTCAGCTCAGGTCATGATTCCACAGTTCATGGGGTTTGAGCCCCTTGTCAGGCTTTATGCTAACAGCTCAGAGCCTGGAGCCTACTTCTGTCTCCCTCTCTCTGTCCTTCCCCTGCTCATGCTCAGTCTGTCTCTCCCTCTCAAAAATAAATAAACTTAAAAAAAAAAGTTTTTAATTAAAAAAAGAAAAGAAAATATTCAAGATGAATTTTCTCTAACTCAAAAATCAGTGAATTACCAATATAGTCTTAACTGTGCAATTCAATAATTTTTAGTAAATTTACAGAGTTGAAAACCATCAACACAATCCAATTTTAAAACATTTTTATCCCCCAAAATAGATTCCTGATGCCCATCTGCAGTCACCCAAGGGTATATTTTTAAGGACAAACAGGAAATATTACATTTTCATCCATTCAGTCATTAAACAGGATGGATTTTCTCTATAATGAATAACATGAGAGAAAAACTTTAACTATCTGTCACTTTGCTGAAAGAATGTGTGTCCACATTTCTTTATTTCTGATGTTTGTATACAGCAATTTACTTGCTACCGTTTTTAAGTGCAGAAGTGTTATAGGTTGGTGCATATACAAATGTATTTTGAAGGAAGGAGAATTATGATAAAGAAATGATCTACATCTAATTGGTCATTCTAGCTGCCATTTATAAATCTAAAACTGAGAATCTTTGGTAATAAAGTGCAAAAGAGATAGTGGTCCTTTCTTGACCCAAATTACAAGGCACTTAAGTTTTCAATAAGCATTTAATTTTGACAAAGAGAGAGAAAAAAATAATAAGCTTGAATTTAGTAATGATGTATTTGCATTTTGATGACATAAATGCAAGCAGAACCAATAGTGATAAGCTGGAACAATATTTACAATACGGATATGTTCCACTTTCATGCGTGCTCACTGTTCGTGGTTAGTTGCTCTCAAAGAATGTTGTCAATTTGGGGTGTATATACCTTCTAAATCAAAAATGTATAACGGGCGCCTGGGTGGCTCAGTCGGTTTAAGCGTCCGGCTTTAGCTCATGTCATGATCTCATGGCTCACGGTTGGTGGGTTCAAGTCCCGCATCAGGCTCTGGGCTGACAGCTAGCTCAGAGCCTGGAGCCTGTCTTTAGATTCTGTGTCTCCCTCTCTCTCTGACCCTCCCCTGCTCATGCTGTCTCTCTTTCTCAAAAATAAATAAAACATTAAAAAATTTTAGAAAAAAATGTATAAAATTAAAATCTGTGCTATGCTTTAATCATTATTAAATTTTCTATTAAAGTTTTTTCTACTATTCACTTATTCTTATATCTGCAAATTATTCATAAAATAACTTAAAATTATTTAATAAAAAGGGTCCATTGGACCTAGATGATAAATGGAGATGACTATTTTTCCTGAGAAAAAGAGGGCTGGAAACTGATGAGACTCCATAAAGCACTGTGATAGAAGAAATCAGAGGCTATACTCACATATGCCCATACATAGCCTCCCTTAGATCTTAAGAATATGTTTCCTAGACTTCATAAATATTTTATGTGTGCTCTGAGCTTAAAACTGCATTTCTCAAACTTTTCTTCCCATAATTAGTAAATATACTTTATGTGAAAACCCACTACAAATGTTTATACACATGCACATATAATGGAAACAAGAGTATCACAAAACAATACTTACATTTACTAAGTACAGTGTCTTTGGCTAGTTTATTTTCTATTTTATTCCATTTTTTTTAATGCTGGACATAATTGACAATCTGAAAACGCTATAGCCTTTCAATATATCATTCTTAAACATTAAGTATAAGCTGAGAGTTAAGATGGTACTGGATAAATTATCTACAACAAATAAATAAAACCCACCAAGACCAGTTAGCAAACTCAAGAAACAGATGGAAGTGGTAGAGCCACCATTAGATAATAGACATTAATTTCAAACCAAATGAGAGGATAAAGATCCTTCCTAAAACTGGTAGCTTCATAGAAAAAAGTTACCATAGATATCCAAGAAATACCTTCCTGTTGCTGACTCATTTGCTGGAAGACAGAGCTATCCAAATATATCGTACAACTGGGAAGACTCCTGTCTCTCACCAGCAAATCCTGGCCCCTGAATCGTTCTTCCTTTTCTCTTGGAGGGGTGGAAATAGGAGAAAGAAGTAAATATTATTGTTTCTGGCTCCCTAACTTTCAATCTTTCTAAATTAAGTTTGAGGTAAAACCCAATGCAAAAACCTTAAAGGTTGACCAAATTTTCTCTAAATCTAAAGACAGCTCATCACTCCTTCGCTGAATATTTTTTTTAAAGATTTAGAAAGCAGCACTCCCACAAGCCCAGATGTTACTCATCATAAATCAGCAAAGCAGATAGGCTGCATGCCTGTCAGAGAAGCAAGCACAAGGGCAGGAAAGACTAAGGTCTTAACAAAAACAGCACTGAAGTGCCATCTACACTGGGTTAAGGAAGTTAAAAGAAAGTGAAGAGTGATTATTCTGTTTCCATATTTATTAGTCCCAGAGAGGTTAAATTGGTTTTAGGGCTTGCTGAGGCAGGCAAAAGGCAGACAAATGGTGATATTCTATTGTGTTTTCATGCCCATTAGCCCCCAAAAAGTTAACATGATTTTAGGGTTTGATGAAGTAAGCAAGATGCTGATTAAGTCCAAAATAAAAACTGAAGACCAAAAAAAAAAAAAAAAGGCAAGGCAATCAATATAAGAAATCTAAAGAAACAAAATCACTGTGTTATATGTGGCTCAGTTGAAAATAATATTTACATATTCACCATGGAAATAGTGACTATTGACTCAATTTAAAAAGGGTGATACAACTGTATTGAGGCACAACAGGGGAACTGAAATTAGGATAGGAAAGGAGTTGTAGACAACTAAATCTTGATCTCTCACGTTTAGGATGTTTAGAGACAAATCTAGGGGAGCCTGGGTGGTTCAGTCAGGTAACCATTGACTCTTGATTTCGGCTCAGGTCATTATCTACCCATTTGTGATAATGAGCCCCAAGTCAGGCTCTGCAATGACAGTTGGCCTCTCTCCCTCTCTCTCTCTCTCCCTCTCTCTCTGTCTCTCCCCTGTTTGGGTCACTTGCTCTCTCTCAAAATAAATAAACAAACTTAAATAAAAAAGAAAGACACAGATAAATAGAACAACAAAAAGCTAAGATTTAGAAGCTGGGCAGAGTCAAAAACGCTATATTGAGGTATATAGAATCCAGGACAACAATTCACTTGACTCTGAAAAATTACCTGAAATAGTATCTCGTTCTTATAAATAAATATCAAAGCTACACAGAACCAATCAGCATCTTTTTCTACATTGCACTATTTCAGCATGAAGAGCCCATTCCTGCCTGGTCATCTGATCCACATTTTACCATCTTATTGGTAATTATCCTTTCAAAACAGTACTCCCTTACAAAATGCTTCATAAACTAAAAAATGATTTATCAGCCATATTCATTCTGCTCCCCCAAAGCATAGTCATTGGTTTTCCAGATTCAACAATCACAACTTTTTAACCTAAGCAGGATCTAATACCTGACCATTCCTTTTTTTTTCCCCCAAATCTGTTGTATACTGGTGTATTATGATTTCAAATTAAATTGTTTATGACTTAAGTAAAGTGATTTTGATCTCAGGGTGAATTTGTTTACACTGAGGAAGCTGTGTCAGGATATTGTAATAGACACCTGTACTCAGTAGTTCAACTGTTGACAGGCACTGCTGGAGACTTACTGACAGTAACATACTGAAGAGCAGCTAAGATGTAATGAACATTGAAACTATAAATACCAAGAGTTTGTGAGGTGGTACTGCGGATGTTCAGTCTGGTTAAGGCTACTCTGTTCTAAAAACTCTCCAAAGATTTAAGACACTTGTCTCTGCCATGACCAGGCTTCTCTTGGTTGGCAATGGCAATAAACCATGCAGCACTCCCAGGAAGGGAAGGGACATCTGTTCCTGCCCTGGCAAAGCTACTCCTCATCGGCAATGGTGCAAACTGTGAAAATGGTCCCTAGAGTGATAACCTTCAGAGCAGCCCACCATGCCTGCCAACACCAGAGCCATTGCCCACCAGCTATATGCCCCAGCGGCAAGAGACTTATGCCAGCACTGATACCCCAACTTTTAGTTGAAAAGAGTGACTCTACTGAGAATCAATTCATAGAAAGGTACACCTCAATTAAATTTGGGCTTTATTTCTTTCACCTCTCCTTTGCCTGAAACCATAGTGTAATTAATCTATCACTGATTTGGAGTATTTCTTTCTTCATTGGCTTATTAAGAGACATTATGCTGTATGCTACTGGCTTGTGATATATTATTATAAATTATAATTTCCTACAATAAACCTGTTTTAAATAAATTACTGGCAAAGACAATCTTCCTCTGAGTATAATTTGCCTTAAATAAAACAAAATCCAAGTCTCCACATTTTTTGGGAAAGCAGTAAAACCAAATATGGAAAATTCATTTGTATAACTAAACTGACAATGCTTTGGTGTGATAGAAACCTGTGACCCAGGATCCTATCTTCAGGGTCAACTCTTATCAGTCAGTTGCATACCCAGTATATTGGATAAGCAGAACTGATCATTTTTACCACATCAACTCCTCTATACAACAAAATTAGTTTCTGTAATAATCATGAAATGAGAATAACAAGGCAGAAAGTACACACACACAGTGAGATTTTTCTTTTATTGATTTTGTGCACATAATTATGCCAGTAAAAAAATTCTACTGTAAAACAATATAAAATTTATACCACAAGAGGCCAAAAAGTTACAGATTAAAATACCTATTAATTATATTAATTTTTGAAAACAGGAAAATATTTATAAGTACATAATGAACTCAAAATATTTTGTTTTGAAGCTCTGACTTCTGCAAATTTGTCAATGAATCACTAAAATTGATCTTCATATATTCATGTTCCATATGTAATAAAACCAGATTTGTCAATTTACCTTACCTTAATCTTGTTATAAGTAAGTCATGGGAATGTAATGTAGAACACAGACCATACAATTAATAATATTGCAATAACTTTGTATGGAAACAGATGGTAACTAGACTTATAAGGGACCACTCTTTAACGTACAAAAATACTGAATCACTATGATATAAACCTGAAACTAATAAGATACCATACGTTAATTATACATCAATTAAAAAGTTTATCTTTGCTCATAATCAGTGAAGAATATATTTTGTTAATTTTAATTTCCAGTTTCTTTCCTGAACAACAGATATCCAAATAGACAGGAAACATCTTAATGATAAAAACGACTTTGACAGGGTTTTATAAAATGTTTATTTCACAATAAATTCCAGAAATTGTAATACTATTCACATCTTTGTTCCTTTACGATTGATTCTAGCTGCAACCTTCAGATGTACCCTGGTTGAAAAGCTTTTAAACACAAATAAATGCTCCAAGAACTTATGTTTTATTTCTTCATCTTTACAATCACTGGGCTGTATCTATTTATCTATTTGAAGTTTACTCCAAATCTACTACCTAAACTCAGGAACTTACAGTACCACAGGGGAGATGGAAATAAAAAAATTGCCAGAAAGAAGCTGGAAGGATTCTAAAGCCTTAAAGACCTTACTCTTGAATGAGGCTAAATATAGCTGAGCGCATGGATTTTAGAGAGGGTAGGGGGTGGAGCAGAGGGCTGACTATAAAACTGGGACTTCTCTGAATTAACTCCTATGTACAATAAAATATAATTAAAAAACAAAAAATAAAGATGTGCTCATTGGAAGTTTACATATATACTATGAAATTCAAAAAGTATCAACAGAAATTATTTAGAAATTAAACCAACAAAAGACTTTTTTAAGGAAGGAGTATTTGAAAATGAACATTGTTTAGAACTGCTAGTACATGGTGATAAAAAAAAAAAAGATTGACTTTCAACTGGTTTTATTATTTTTTAATCCTCTACAGACAATGCAACTCCTTACCACTGGGACGGACTATTGCTAATGCCCCACCCTTTCTATACCTCTGCTATCAGGTCACCTTTACCTATTCTCCGACCCACAAGCCTGTGAGTTACTTCGTCCAATTCACTCCTATTTTTCTCACACACACATGCACAAAAACACTGACTAGAAACTAGAATTTGGCTTATGCTCAGAATAACTTTCTTTCTTTTTTTTTTTTTTTGATACTACATATTTGAATTCACTCTCCTTAATATACTATCGGAAACTATAATAATTTAAAAGCAAAATAAAAATAAAGCTCATTCATATTTTAAAAGCTCTGTATATGGCAAAGGCAGGTGATAAAACAGAGGAAAAGTAGTCTAAGAGCCTAAGTATCTAGTCCTAGCTTTGCACAAACCAGAGATGTGGCTATGAGCACAAAAGCTTTCTTTTCTGACCTCTTGTCTGTAGTAGACTTAAGACAGTTCGCTGTTCTACAAAAGAGGAGATGTTGCATGGAGTTATCTCTAAGGGTTTTTTTTTCCCCCAACTCTTTGGAAACATTTTTTAGAAATAGCTTTAAACTGATTATTTGATAAAAAATTTAAATTGACACAATTATGCTGCTTCAAAGAATCCCTCCCCCTACTCTCCCTTATCACAGGAAATGGCAGCTTTGTTGCTCAGGAACTTTTTTACGCCTCCCTACATCTAATCCATCAAAAATCCTTTGGTCTCCATTTTAAAATTATATCCATAATCTGACCATTTTCTCAGCAACTACACTGCTACCATGTTAGTATAAGGCACTACCATCTTAATCAGAACTGCTGTAAGCTTTCTTGTTTTCACTCTTATCGATTCTCCTATAATAAACATTTCTAAATGGTAAGTCATATGACACACCTCTATTCAAAATTCTCTTATAACTTCCCATCTCCTTCAAAGTAAAAGCCCACGTCTCGGAAACCATTACCTAAAAAACACAATCTAACTGGGCTCAGCCTGCCTCTTACATAAAAACTTGCTACCACTCTGATAGTATCACTTACCATTCTACAATTCACTCTGCTCCAGACACTGGCCTACTTTCTCCTCCTCATGTACACTCCCACCTCAGGACCTGTACACTTACAGTTCCTTCTGTAATATCTGTGATATTCTTCCAATACCACATGATTGGCTTCTTTGCTTAATTCATGTCTGTTCAAGTATCTTCCTATATAAGATTCTATCAGTACCATGTAAAAATAGCACTCTACTCCAATCTCTATAAATCCCTTTATCCTGCTGCATTTGTCCTCAAAATACTAACTACCTTCTAATAGATTCATTAGTGTATTTTTTATTGGTAGCTTCCTCCTAACAGAATGACAGTAGGTGTTTTCTCTGTTTTGCTCACTGCTGTTTTCTCAGTACCGAGAAGGGTCACTGGTACACTGAAGGTGCTCCATAAATGAACGAACAACAAAAGTAAAGGAACATTAAATAACCAACTGTTTTTTTCAATTAACATGAGTTAAATACTATGAGGTTTCATTTCCAATGGAGACATTTATATATGGAGGTACAGAGTCTTCTGAATTTTCTACTGATTTGAGAAGAATTGACCAAATTCTAATAATAACTTGAACCTGCCTTTTTTAGGGTCCTGAAAAAATCCAAATTAAAACTATATTTCACTGTAATAATCTAGTTATAGTTTTATTATTTAAACTAAATAATTTGGTTTGTGTAGTGCTTTTCTAAGATGAATTTTTGAATATATATATTCATAATTAACATTATGATTTAATACTTTTAAAGTTCTTACTATAAAAAAACTATTCTGGAATCAACTGCATAATTACATTTCCTCAGTGACCTTGTACTCTCATGAGCATTTACTCTAGACTAAACAGCCTCATTCAGCTGCCCTGTGTCTGACTGCCGATGAAAGAAGCTTGTTTGACAACTGCTTCAAGCAGAAACATATTTTTTTCCATGATTGCATAAAAAAGATTTAAAACTTACCAGACTAGAGCCAGACTAGAACTTTAAGCACAAAGGTTCATGTTAGATGTGTGAGCTGATTTCAAATTCAAATGCCAAGAAAAACAGATACTAAAGACATTTTGCTGTCATAGCCAGTGGGGGAAAAAAGTTAATTTAGTAATATGTTCATAATTATAACCAAATATAACATATCATATATTATATACACATACATATTGTAGATTTTTTTGTGACTTTCCTATTTTTCCATGTTCTTTGTTTTTCTGATGTTCCTAAGATTTGATAAAACTAACATTTAAACTTAGGTGGACAGCATCAAAAACAAAAAATATACCTTTCCTCCATTTTTTGACAATCCATAAATTGATCCATAAATCAACAGGTAAAAAAAAAGAGAGAGAAATTTCAATATGATTTTTAAAAATGCTTCTCCAAAATGGTAAGAAAAATCACTTAAACAAATAGTCAACATTATACTTAATGATGAAACACTTGAAGCATCAGAAAAAAGAAACTAGAGTTATCAGAACTAGACAAAACCAGGTCAGGAAGTTCTAGCCAAATTCAATAAAATATAAAAACTGAAGTCAGATCATTTAAATGAAAAACTTCATTTTTTTTCAGATTATTTACTTCCAAATAAAACCCAGATATTCATCTAACAGGACAAAATTATTAGAGTTCAGTAAGGTGAGATACAAAATAAAAATATATTTAAGGATCAGTTAGAGGGGCGACTGGGTGGCTCAGTCAGTTAAGCATATGACTTTGGCTCAGGTCATGATTGCACAGTTCATGAGTTGAAGCCCCACGATGGCTTCTGTGCTGACAGAAGAGCCTGAAGCCTGCTTCAGATTCTGTCTCCCTCTCTCTCTGCCCCTCCCCTGCTCACATTCTCTCTTTCTCTCAAAAATAAACAAACATTTAAAAAAATTTTTTAACTTAAAAAAGAATCAGAAAGCATAATGAAAATAATTTTATAGCAGCATCACAAGTATAACAAAAATTAATTTCTAAGTGAGATATATAAAAACTCAACTCATTCAAATTTTAAATGCCCATTCTTTTCTTTTCCTTTTTTTTTAATGTTTATTTATTTTTGAGAGAGAGAGACACAGAGTGTGAGTGGAGGACGGTCAGAAAGAGAGGGAGACCCAGAATCCGAAGCAGGCTCCACTTTGAGCTGTCAGCACAGAGCCTGACACAAGGCTCGAACCCACCAACTGTGAGATCATGACCTGAGCTGTAGTTGGCTGCTTAACTGACTGAGCCATCCAGGCACCCCAATGCCCATTCTTTCCTGATCAGTTTATAAGTTTAAAGCAATTCCAAATAAAATCCCAAAAAGAGTGGTTGTTGATTATTATCTAAGGAGTGAGACAAATGGCTATCTTAGCTAAGTACTTGGTGGGTTCTGGTTTGTCTGATTACCTGTTTCATCATATTTTATTGTGAAAATTTTCAAATGTGCATAAAACTCGAAAGATTTGTACACTGATTTGCTGCTTTGGCCCACAAAGTTTACTTGGAATGATAAATGTATAAAAATGCTAAGAATACATTGAAAACAGATAAATAGCAAAGGAAGCCTTGTCTCACCTGTGGGAGATAGAATTCTGAGATGGCCTCCAAGATTCCCTTATGTGCATTCTTGCACAATCCCTTCTCTATGAGTGAATAAGAATTTCACTATTATATGGCAAATGGGATTTTGCAGATGTAATTAAGTTCTCAAATCAGTTGATTGTCAGTTAATGAAAAGAGAAATTAGGGGTGCCTGGGTGACTCAGCATCCAACTTCAACTCAGGTCACGAGTTCATGGTTGTGGGTTAAAGACCCATGTCACTGTGCTGACGGCTTGAGGCCTGGAGCCTGCTTCAGAATCTTTCTCCCTCTCTCTCTGTCTCTCCCCGCCAATTGCGTTCTGTCTCTCTTTCTCTCAAAAACAAATAAACATTAAAACATTTTTAATAAGGGTGCCTGGGTGGCTCAGCCAGTTAAGCGTCCGATTCCAGCTCAGGTCATGATTTCACGGTTCGTGGGTTTGAGCCCCGCGTCAGGCTCTGTGCTGACAGCTCAGAGCCTGGAGACTACTTCTGATTCAGTGTCTCCCTCTTTCTCTGCCTCTCTCCTGCTTGCACTCTGTGCTCGCTCGGTCTCTCTCTCTCTCTTTCTCTCTTTCTCTCAAAAATAAAAATATTTTTTTTTAATTTTAATTAAAAAAGGGAAATTATCTAGGTGGGCCAAATTTAATCAGGTAGGTGCCCTTTAAATAAAAAGAAAGAGATTCAAAGTAATTTTCTCTTGCTGGCATTGAAGATGAAAGCCACCATAAGTTCTACATTTGGAAGGAACCTAAGTCTGCCAATAATACGAAGGAGCTTGGAAGACAACCCCACAAGCCTTGCTTACATGAAACCACAGCACCTGCTGACATCTGATTATAACCACCCGACACCAGAGGTTACTTGGATCTGGATAACCCATGCCCAGAATACTGACTCACAGACACTGATAATGAATGAGATAAAAATGGATGTTAAATTTGTGCTAATTTGATACACAGCAACAGAAAATAAATGCATAGCTTAATATTCAAACATATCATGAACTTAAATTAATAATTATGTGATACTGTTAAATACTGAAACACAGATTAAAAGAAAATAAAGGGCAATGGAGAAAAAGTCTTAGTATATTAATTAAACACATCAGTAGGAAAAAGAAGTATTATTCAATATATTGGTCTGAGTCAACTGATATACCTTATTGAAAAAATAAAGATTCTTTTATAGCTCCTTACAAAAAACTAAATTCCAGATGAATTACATAATTAGATATAAAAACTAAAGCTAGACAAAAATTAGACTATAAATACATATAAAGATCTGTGTTGGTTTAGGATTTAGTGGAAGAAAACGGGAAGATTAACAGGACATCATCAATATATTTTACTGCTCAGAGATGAAAACTACTTAATATCATGAACTACGTAAGATTAAAAAATAAAATTGTAAATTTAAAGGGTTAATAGTCTTACAATACAGCTGATTCATATAAATAAATAAGGAAAACAATACTACCCCAGTAAAAAAGGAGACAAGGGTAAATAGACAACTCATGCATAGGAAGAAGAGAGGAAAAGAAATTACAAGGACTATGCCACAAATATAAAGACAGTACAAAGATGCTACGGAAAGCAAACGGCACATGCAATGGCATAAAAATGTGTGAGACATGATAAGATTCTTAAGAAACGTCAAGTATGAGGGGGCAAGGTATTATGACTACAAAGACCGATAGAAGTCATTGTACAGATGGTGATAAGCTACTGAAGGATATTAATAACAGAAAGACATGACCAGACTGATATATTAAAAACTCTTCCATGACAGCAATGAAGAAGTGCTTAAGGGGCACCTGCCTGGGTGGCTCAGTCAGTTAAGAGTCCCACTTCAGCTCAGGTCATGATCTCACAGTTAGTGAGTTCCAGCCCCACATCAAGCTCTCTGCTGTCAGCCCAGGGCCTGCTTCAAATCCTATGGTCTCATCCACCCCTCTACCCTTTTCCTGCTTATGCTTTCTCTCTCTCTCTCTCTGTCTCTCTCTTTCTCTCGCTCTCTCTCTCAAAATAAACAAATAAACATTAAAAAGAAAAAGTGCTTAAGAAGGGAGACAGGAGTGCCTGAGTGGTTCATTAAGTGTCAGGCTCTTGACTTCAGCTTAGGTCATAATCTTGCAGTTCATGGGTTGATGCCCTACATCAGGTTCTGTGCTAACAGTGCAAAGCCTGCTTAGGATTTTCTCTTTCCTCTCTCTCTGCCCTTCCTCTGCTCATGCTCACTCTCGCTCTCAAATAAACTTAAAAAAAAAAAAAAAAGAGGAGACAAAGGGAGTGTTATAACAAAAAATTGATAGAGTATGTTCAATGCCGAGGCACCTAGGTGGCTCAGTCCATTAAGCAACAGACGTCGGCTCAGGTCATGATCTCACAGTTCATGGGTTCAAGCTCTGTGTCAAGCTCTGTGCTAACAGCTCAGAGCCTGGAGCCTGCTTCTGATTCTGTGTCTCCCTCTCTCTGCCCCTCCCCCACTCACATGCGCGCTCTCACTCTCTCTCTCTCTCTCAAAATAAAATAGACATAAAAAAAAGAGTATTTTCAATGCCTCAAGTCAAAGTCTTGATATATAAAGTTCCAATTTATCAACTAAAAAAAACAGTTTTTAAGAGCAAAAGTATGCTCATCAAAGCATCTCCAAGGTTACTGTGAAGGTGGGTCTTCTATTTTAGGGACTATCCTATTTCTTCAAGAATGAAAACTTTTAATTGCTTTGCCAATAGTAATGATTTGTTAACAGGTCAGTTACTTTTGGTAGGTTGGTTTTATCAATATAGTGTATGGCCACACAAGAAAACAAAATTGATAGGTATTCAAAAAGATCAAACAAAAAACTTTCTACTTAACTGTATCAATGCAAGACTACTACTACTATCACAATTTTTTTTCAGCACTGTTTATGTAATAAGAGCTAAATAATCTTAGCATATGATGAGGAAGGACTGAGGATATTAAACCAGTCAGACTTTAAATCTGTTTTGTAAAGCTATCATAACAGAATACATCACTGGCTGGCTCAGTCAGTAGAGCATGTGACTCTTGATCTCAGGGCTCTGAGTCTGAGCCCCACATTCGGTGTAGAGACGACTTAAAAATAAAATCTTCAGGGACACCTGGGTGGCTCAATCAGTTAAATATCCCACTTCAGCTCAAATCATGAGCTCACAGTTCATGGGTTTGAACCCCGTGTCAGGCTCTGTGCGGACAGCTCAGAACCTGGAGCCTGCTTCAGATTCTGTGTGCGTGTGTGTGTCTCTCTCTGTCCCTCCCCTGCTGGTGCTCTCTCCCCCAACAATAAATAAGTAAACATTTTAAAAAATGTTTTTAATCTTAAAAAAATAAAAAATAAAGCATAACTGATAGCATAGACATATCGTGTTAACAGAAGAAATCTTACTTGAAGATCACATTTTATCTTATAAAACAAGTTTTCTTGATTTTTGTAATAAGTTCATAAATGAAAAACTCTTATTAAATAAATCACTTCCATCTACTTAAAACAGTAGAGATATCTGATTAAATAATCAGAAACTAATCAGTAAAACTGATAAGCACTCATAATTTGTATCAGTTAATGGAATAACTCTTCTTTGGGTGGAAGGTAGTAAAATATTAACTAGAAAACCAGTTGATTATTAAAAAGACAATCTCAGAGTGCTAATCAATAAGACTACTAGACTAACCACTGAAGCCATTGTCTAGGGAATTTCAATTAGCAGTTAAATTTTCCCAATGCTTTCTCCCACTGGCACAGAATTAAACATGTTTACATATTGCCTTGAGTAAACCAGAAGAGTACTACCAGTGCAGTGTGAACTATAATTATAGATTCATAATACTCTCCTGAGAGAAAATTTTTCATTTATTCTTCTTCTGCTTCTCAAATTTAACAAACTCTAGAAAAGATCTTAGTAAAAACCACCAAAAACCTCATGGCAATGTACTTTTGATTTCATCCTTTATCGAAGTTACACATGAGAACAAAAATATAGTTCTTTAGAGACACAATGCCTACAAGACTTTATATCACCTAATTCCCAAAAAATATAATTAAAATTATTTTAGGGGCACTTGGGTGGCTCAGTAAGTTAAGTGTCCAACTTTAGCTCAGGTCATGAGCTCATGGTTCTTGAGTTCAAGCCCTTCATTGGGTTCTGTGCTGATAGCTCAGAGCCTGGAGGCTGTTTCCGATTCTGTCTCCCTCGCTCTCTGGCCCTCTCTTGTTTGTGCTCTCTCTCTCTCTCGCTCTCTCTCTCTCTCTCTCTCTCTCTCATAAATAAATAAACATTAACAAAAAATTTTAAAAATAAAATTATTTGGAAAGAGCCTGCATCCATATTTTTTTACCAACTAAAGTGAAACTACAAAGTATCCCATTCTTTTTTTTTTTAATGTTTTATATATTTTTGAGAGAGAGAGAGAGAGAGAGACAGCATGAGCAGGGGAGGGTCAGAGAGAGAGGGAGACACAGAATTTGAAGACAGGCTCCAGGCTCTGAGCTAGCTGTCAGCACAGAGCATGACATAGGGCTCGAACCCACGAACTGTGAGATCATGATCTGAGCCAAAGTCAGCCGCTTAACTGACTGAGCCCCCCAGGCGCCCCCAAAGTATCCCATTCTTAACTTCACAAGTCATACGGATTTCAAAACAGATACAAGAAAAGAGAAATAAGGTAGTTTATTCTCTATTTGCCTCTAGAAAAACTGAACTTGTTCCCTCTGTAGGATATACTATAAAATGGAAATTTTGTTGTAATAGGAAAAGCAAAGAGAAGAGAGTGGAAGTTAGAAGACTGGGGGAAGTGGGAGAACCCACCACAAAGGGATACACAGGGCTTAGTAAGTACTAAGCCCTGGACAACTCTTAGGACAGATGTGTAACTATTACACCTTTGCTCAACTTAAGTTTATATTGTACTCTAACAGTAGCACCTTTGAGGATATCAAATTGTTCTCTGAAAAGTCACTTCACAGAAAAAATTCTTCAGTTTCTCTCTAAATGTTTCTGAAAGTTAGATTAAGTAAAAAGATAATCTTAGATTTATAGTTTTCTTTAATAAGAAAAAAATAAGATAGCATATAGCCTCAAATAATAATTCCAGAAAAGAAAATGAACTAAAAGCATACGAAATCAATTTAGAATTTATTTTTGGCAAATGTTTTAGTCTGAGGTTGTAACATCACCAAAAGGCAGCTTGAACAAATCCCAGCTCTCAAAACTAAAGTTGTCTGTGTGGAATTCAATCTCTTTCTCAAGGTAGAAGGCTGAAGAGATGTGAGGTGAATTCTATCCTTATAGATAAATAGTTCTATATCAAGAAAAAGTCAATGGTTCTTTAGCAAGTTTGATATCATTGTTGATGATCTAGAAATTCCTACACTACTTAGCCACAGATGGCTAAAAGAAAGTGTTATAGGGGCATGTGGGTAGCTCAGTTAATTAAGCATTCAACTTCAGCTCAGGTCTCGATCTCATAGCTCATCGGTTGGAGCCCTGCATCAGGGTCTGTGCTGGCAGCTCAGAGCCTGGAGCCTGCTTCAGATTCTGTGTCTCCCTTGCTCTCTGCCCCTCCCCTCACTAATGTTCTGTCTTTCTTTCTCTCAAAAATAAATAAAACATGGGGAAAAAGTTTTCAAGGAAAAAAAGTATTATAGTCAAGGTCTATTAACTTAAATACATACATGTTTATTTGTAATCGAACAATTTGCCTTCTTAACTGTTATGGATACAAAATATATGTATAGTCTGCTAAGAGAGAAGTCTACTTCAAGAATTCTGGAACTAACTATATTCTAAATAGTCAATGGCTAACGAAAGTCCCCCAACCACTACTACCAAAAAAAAAAAAAAAAAAAAAAGAAAGAAAAAAAAAAAAGTGATCCAGCCTCCTTTATTTAGGTTCAAATAAGACTGCAAGTATGAAAAACTTGGGAAAAGTACAAACATGATATGGTTATACCTTATCTAAAAACACTTACCCTACATTTAAAAATGTAAATCATAATGATAAAGGCAAAAGGAAACCAAAAAGGGGTCCAAGCAATCAGAAGCATTGCTAATGTTTATTAAATTTAACAATTTACTCAAAACAAAACGAAATAGCAGTCCATCAAGCTACATCTATTTTACACAGATTTCTAATGGGGTTAGTTAAATATACACACATGTGTACATCACAGCAGCACCAAAAATAACAGATTACAAGAGAAAGGAGGATATTCCACTGCAACAACCCAGTAAGAATCGGCAAAAATAAAACAATAAATGCAAGAGGTAATGAACTTTAAGAAAAAGAAAAAAGAAAAGAACAGCCAGGACTCAGCTGCTGGGAAAGGCAAAGGGTGGCTGCCACCAGGGAGAAGTAGAAAACCTATGGCCAGCCTCCTCGACTATATGCTGACACAGACAAAAGCCTTGAACCACTAAGGAAAGGCAGAAAACCCATTCTTCCCTGTGCTAACACAAGAATATAAAGCAGAGATTGGGGGAAACTGTCTTACACCCAAGACTTCCCATCCCTATTAACATGGGACACTGTTTAGCTATGGGGCTGTTAGAGGAATAGCAAACACACTTGCAATCTGAAATAAAAGACAAAGTTGTTTGTCTCAGGAAAGAGCTAGGTACACCAAGAAAGCACCATTCTGAAGTTCCAGCATATAAGACCTCCTTAGGCTAAAGTTGGAACAGGAGAACTACAAAACCCCCTTGCTTCCACCACAAAACGTATTCTAAGTCAAGGGAAGCAGCAGTCTACTGCTGGAGAGAGAGAACCCCTATGTGGCTCGAAATGGCAGCACCCTGCTGAAAGCTAAGGGTGAAGCAAGAAGACTGAAAAGATCCCTCCAGCACTCCCGGCCTCATACTAGCTACAACGTGGTGACTGACTATAACTGGAAGACTTTGAAGCCTATCAACAACTGGATCAACAACAAAACCCAAACTAAGATCAAACTACAGACTTAATGCTCAACTCCCTACCTAATGCCCTGGCAGGAAAAAAGGACATAAACATTTCCAGGCATAAATATTATTTATCTCAGTTTCTGCTGTTCTGTTGCAGAATATCCAGTACTCAAGCAAGAATTACAATAAACAAAAGAAAGCAAGAAAAACAAATCTATCATCATGACATAAAATAGTCACCAGAACCGAATCCACAGACATTGGAACTCTAAAGGAGGCACTTTAAAGTAACATGGTAACTAAGTTAAAGGATCTAGTGAAAAAGGTAGACAACATGTATAAAGAGGGAATTTCAGAAAAGAGGTGAAAATTATAAAAAGGAATGATATGGAAATACTAGTTATGAAGATAGCAAGATCAGAAAATGAAAAAAAGAAATCTGTGAAGAAATAATGGTTGAGATATTTACAAAATAAAAACAAATTATAGATTCAAGAAGTACAGAGAAACTTGGAAAGCTCAGAGAAACTGTATTTTTATATATAATGCCAGTTCCTTGTAGGAAACATGCAGTAAATCTTGTTTTTAATGCAATCCAGCAATCTCTGCTTATTATGTGGAATATTTAGACCTGTGCTATACAATATGGCAGCCACTTGCCATACATGGCTATTTAAACATAACTGAATTAAAATTTAAAATTCAATTCTTCAACTGCACTAGACACATTCAAGTGCTCAGGAGAAATATAAAACTGTGGACTACTATACTGGACTTAGAGACATATAATATTTCTATCACTTCAGAAAGTTGTATTGGGTAGTACTGTTTTAGATCATTAAAAAAAATTTTTTAATGTTTATTTATTCTTGAGAGAGAGTGAGTGAGAGTGACAGACCATCAACAGGGGAGGGGTTGAGAAAGTGGGAGACCCAGAATCCAAAGCAGGCTCCAGGCTCTGAGCTGTCAGCACAGAGCCCAACACGGTCTCAAACCCACAGACACTGAGGTCATGACCTGAGCCAAAGTTGGGCACTTAACCAATTGAGCCACCCAGGTGCCTCCTAGATCATTCATATGTAATGCAATTACAGACAGAATTAAGACTAAATCTACCACTATGCTGTTTCCTAATTGTTTTATTTCTTTATTTTGCCACCTCTTTTACTGTCCTCCTTTTCATTAATGAAGTATTTTATATGATCTCATTATTTTCTCTTCTATTGACTTACTGACTATCCCTCTTTTTTTTTAATATTTTTGGTAGTTTCTGTAGGATTTATGTTAAACATCTTTAGCTTATTACAATCTCCAGATACTCCTATACCACTTCATGTATACTGTAAGAACATTACAGCAACAGTTTTTCTCTTCCTATCCTTTGTACTGTTGTCATCCATTTCACTTGTACACTGTCATTATGCAGGTCTACTTCCATAATCTTTTGAATGGAATTTTGATAACAAAACTATTGGAAAATGCAGAGCCCTATAATAAAGGAATATTATTTTATATACTTTATCATCACTAACATTAAAAAATTTTTTTTAATTTATTTTAGAGATCTAGAATTCTGGTGCTTGCTAACCCTGTTAAGAGATAAGAAATCTTTACCACTAATAATCTTTG
This sequence comes from Suricata suricatta, assembly GCF_006229205.1. Classification (NCBI taxonomy): domain Eukaryota; kingdom Metazoa; phylum Chordata; class Mammalia; order Carnivora; family Herpestidae; genus Suricata; species Suricata suricatta. The sequence continues at coordinate 38,022,672 of NC_043708.1, forward strand.
ATATCATGAGGCCTAATATGGTCTGTCTCAAGCTTCAAGTTTAGCAAATTATTTGATAAATTTATCTCAAATTCAGGTTTTGTTTCACATCTCTTTGGATAATGTTTGGAAGATGTAGGACCTCAAGAAAATACAGAACTAAAGAAAATATTAAGATCTACTAAATAACAGATTAGTAAATTATCTATCATTTTAATAGCAATTTGACCTTAGAGCCACCAGTTTCATATGTAAAATACCATGCATCACGTTCAAGATTTTGGTTTTGAAGATGCATGTAGGTTTTTCTGTTGTTTTTTGGGGGGAGGGGTTGGTGTATGTAGGTTTTATTATGTGTTTCATCTATCTTATTTTTGCTGTTGGGGTCTTTTTTTTTTTTTTTTAAGAGAGAGAGAGCACAAGCAAAAAAGAGGGAAGGGAGGGAGAGAGGGGGAGAGGGAGAGAGAGAGAGAGAGAGAGAGAGAGAGAGAGAATGAATACAAGTTGGGGAGGGGCAGATAAAGAGAGACAGAATCCAAAGCAGGCTCCAGGTTCAGCTGTCAGTACAGAGCCCAATCTGGGGCTCAAACCCATGAACTGTAAGATCATGACTGAGCCAAAGTCGGATGTTTAACTGACTGAGCCACCCAGCCACCCCTCACATTATGTTCTTTATTTTATTTTGTTAAGAAGCAATCGTTTCTGGATTATCTTTTCATTCAAAGTTTAGGTTGAGAAACCAGACCAAGATATGGATTTGTTCCATCCAACAAAGTCTGTGCTTACACTTTTCAAGTGTATTGTAGATACCCACCTGGTTCCTTGAGACAGACTGTGATCATCTCCATCACTCAAAAGAATCACAATCCCAGGTTCATTTCCAAAATAGATGCATATAGTATGGCTTTTGAGTCACTGGGCTAGCCCTACATTATACCTTTTGACTAAATATATTTTGTGGCTCATTTCTCAGAAATATACTTATGCTGTAAACAACAGACAATAAGTAAATCTACTCTTCTTCATGGCAGGTCACAACTCTTATATTTTTACTGGCTTACTAATGACTAAGTTAAGCCCCTATTTCTAAAAAAAAAAACAAAAAACAAAAGCAACAACAACACAGTGAGCTGAAAATGAACAGCTACTTCAGTATGGCTGCCAATGACATCATTAAAAAGAGAACTAATATAATCCAATCTGTTTTTTAAAGTGTTAAGTTAAAAACAGTACCAACAGTTAAGGCCTGAAATGAGCTTCTCAAAGAGAAGTTCTTAGACACTCACCCAAGTCTTCCTAGCATCTCAAGCTCAGGAACTTGTGGTCCACATGTCTCTATCTGCAGTGGCTGGTATTCATAAAGAGCTTCTTCAAGCTTTGGAATAGGTGCTAAAGAAATATGCTGACCCTGTTAGAAAAATGAAGAAGAGCAATGCTTTTTAATATTATTTTCATATTACTACTTATTTGTAGACTAAATTCCTTACTTTAAAATATTATCCAGTAAGTCTGCTATTCCATGGGTACAATTCATTACATTACTGAAACCCACATTATATAATTAACATACAGTAACTGACATGATTTAAAAGAAGAAAAGCAAATCCATCATTAAATTCAAATTTAGTACGGGAGCTCCTGGGTGGCTTGGTCAGTTGAGCATCCAAATCTTGATTTCAGCTCAGCTCATGACCTCCCAGTTCTCCGGTGCTGACAGCTAGAGCCTGCCTGGGATATTCCCTGTCTCTCTCTGCCCCTACCCTGCTCGGCATGCATGCTCTCTCTCTCAAAATAAAAAAATAAACATTTAAAAATAATAAATTCAAATTTGCCCTAAAGAGTATAGCTATTCACTATCAATGGTAGAATTTAACATATATATCAGTGCAGTCCATCCTCAATTTTCCTATTTTTATTATACAGCTCTGACAGTTTTGATACTCAGTGTTTTACTGAAAGCCTTAATTAGGCAAGAAAATGAATTAAGTTATTCTCCACAAAATTTTGCCACATAAATGTCTACTCTCTTAAGTCTTTAAAATTAAATAAAAAACTTACTTACCAAATGTGTGTATATGATATTTACTTACACCCTGCCCCCCAATACACACACACACACACACACAGAGGGAAATATGGTAAAAACTAAGTTAAATGAAACATCTAGGATTTTTCTGAAAAGAAATAACTACTGAATAACTAAAATAAAAGGACTGCATTTTATTACAAGCATACAAAATTAAAGACCATTGAGCCACATAACATCATTACACTGAGGTTTATCATACATTTGAATATAGATTCTAATTTTCAAAAATCCCTATTTTTTTTATATAGTCCATGTTTTTGGATACTAACTCTAGTACTGTTATTTTTCTTTGTATAGTTCTCATCAATTTATTTCCTAGCTTTTAAATAAAACCCAGCTCTTGTAGTTATTAATTCCATCATTTTCTAGTTTATAGTTTAGTTCTATTGTTACCTCCCTTTGTTCCCTTTATTTTCCCCCATAAATTACTAAGTTGGAAAGTACAGATAGCACAGAACATTTCTTTTATTAAAAAAAAAAAAAAGGAAAAACCATGACTTAAAAGTGATAAAGTGCACCTGAGGCAATGAGGAGCAACCACTGAAGACCTCTGCATGTGACCTGGGGTTGTTCTTCTCAACAAAGTTTAATCCCATGTAGCATCACCCTAGTTAGTTTACTGTCGTGTATTAATAACTTCTCTGACAATGCAACCTCAAAGTCCTTCACCAAACACTGGCTAAGGACTTGAATAGACCATTTCTCCAAAGATATACAAAACTGCCATTAAGCATATAACAAGATGCGTAACATCACTAGTCATTAAGGAAATGCAAATCAAAACCACAATGAATTACCACGTAACACCCACGACTATTAAGAATGGCTATTATCCAAAACAATAAAACCACAGAAAATAATAAGTTTTGTCGAGGATCTAAACAAATTTGAACTTTTGTGCATTGCTGGTAGGAATGTAAAATGGTGCAACCACTATGGAAAACAGGATGGTGATTCCTCAAAATATTAAATACAGAATTACATATAAGCCAACAAAATTCCTTTACTGACTATATACACAAATGTAGTGAAAGCAGGAACTTGAACAAATATTTGTACAACCAATGTTCATAGCAACATTATTGACAGTAGCCAAAAGGTGGGAGCAACCCAAGTGTCCACTGACGGATGAATAAGTAAACCAAATGTGGCATATCCACACAATGGAATATTATTCAGCCTTAAAATGGAAAAAATGTTGATACATATTAAAACATGGATGAATCTTAAAAACATTATGCTAAGTGAAATAAGCCAGTTACAGAGGCAGCACCTGCATGGCTCAGTCAATTAAACATCCAACTCTTGACTTTTAGCTCAGGTCAGGATCTCACAATTTAGGAGTTCTAACCCCGCATCAGACTGCACTGATAGCACGGAGCCTGCTTTGCCCCTCCCCTGCTTGCTCTCTCTCTCTCTCTCTCTCTCTCTCTCTCTCAAAATAAATAAAAATAAACTAAGGAAGGAAGGGGGAGAGAGGAAGGAAGAAGCCAGTGACAAAAGGACAAATATTGTATGATTCCAATTACCTGAGATTCCTAGAGTAGCCAAATTCATAGAGACAGAAAGTAGAATGGTGGTTGCCAGAAGCTAAGGTGAGGCAGGAGGAGACAAGATGTTAGTACTTTAATAGGTACAGAAGTTTTAGTTGGAGAAGATTGAAAAAGTATGAAGATGGATATGCACTACAATATGAATGTACTTTATATCAATAACCATATGCTTAAAAGGAGTTAAAATGGTAAATTTTATGTTATGCATATTTTACAATTTTTTAAAATGGGTGGCTCAGTCGGTTAAGCCTCCGACTTTGGCTCAGGTCATGATCTCATAGCTTGTGAGTTCAAGCCCCAAGAAGGGCTCTGCGCTAACAGCTCAGAGGCTGGAGCCTGCTTCGGATTCTGTGTCTCCCTCTTTCTCTTTGCCTATCCCCCACTCATGCTTTGTCTTTCTCTCTCCTTTAAAAATAAGTAAACATTTTTAAAAGTTTAAAATTAAATTAATTTAAAATAAATAAAATAAAATAAAATGGGTTTTAGATATTCTGATTTATGCATTTACCTGGCTAGAATAGTACATAAGAAAAAAAGAAGTGACATACCTAGAAAACTTTGTTAACATCATTTTAACACTTAACCTCCATCTGTTTCAGAGCCTTTCTAAGTAAACATGAAACTGTCAAGCTAAATTTCATACTATCTCACAGTAATCCAATCACTGAATAATGAATCTGAGAACAGGGGGTTAAACAGATTAATAAGAGGACTGCCCAAGTGGGACATTTTAAGTGGCATTCTGACATTCCTGTTTCAAAGTGTCTTCTTCATAAGCTGTCAAGTACTAAATTCTCCTGCCATATGATACAATAAGTCCAGCATTAATGTCACACTGTTAGGTTAGGAGGGGGGGAAAGGAAAGAAAGAGAAAAACTGTAAGAATTAAAGAAGGAAACGTATTGTAGTCCCACTAACATAGTAATGCAGATTACTTTATTACTCCCATTTTCATTTTATAAATCAGTGCAATACTCAAAAAGGAGCTAGGACACTTTCCAGAAAAAATAACAATTAAAAACAGACAGGCTCTCTTAAGTCATTAAAGTGGGAAACATACTTAATCATTCACTAAATACTAGCAATAAAGCCCAAGTTACTAAAGTTATGAAATCATATAATCCAAAATCTTCTCTGCAAATTGGCGGGCACATAAAAGATCACCCAGTAATAATGACAGGTAACATTATTTACTTGGTACCAGGCATTGGTCTAAGGGCTATTTTTTTTTTAAGTTTTTTTTAAATGTTTATTTTTGATAGAGAGAGTGAGAAACAGAGACAGCGCAAGTGGGGGAGTGGCAGAGAGAGAGGGAGACACAGAATCTGAAACAGGCTCCAGGCTCTGAGCTGTCAGACAGAGCTGGACCTGGGGCTTGAACTCCAAACAGTGAGATCATGACCTGAGTTGTAGTCAGACATTTAACCAACTGAACCACCCAGGCATCCCTAAGGACTTTTTAAAATTAGTATTTCATCAGTATTCACAATAGTTCTATGAGATAAATACTATTATTTCTACTTTACAGATAAGAAACAGGGGTTTAGATATGTGACTTAGCAAGGTCACACAGTATTAATGACAGGTTGAGTATCAGAAGCCAATCTTGTCAGATTCTAAAGCATATGTTCTTTTCTCCTAACTTCCTTATTTTATGAATAAAAAAAGCTAAAATATTAATTTTTCTAAAGTCACATAGTAAGAGTCAAATCCCCTAATTCCTGTCCAATATGGGTTCTACCATACAACACTACCTTTTAATATCTTATTATTAGACAATATAATCATGGCTGTTCAATTAAAAATTTTGATATTAATAAGCAAACCCTAGATAGTTTAAAATAAATTTTTATATGAATTCTAATAACTTAGATATGGTCAAAATAATACAGCCTCAAAAAGGGTTTTTTAAATTATGCAATTTGGAGAATAATAAACATTACTCTGGATAATTCTTGTTTACCATGAAAATAAACCAAAAATCATAAGTCACGTACAAATTAGCCTTGTAATGTTCGATCAGTCTTTTCCCAAAATATACTTGGTGTGACATAGATGCCAAGTTTCTCAAATCTAAAGCTGGGGAAGAATTTACAGGATGAATCATGGACATAATTAAAATCAAAATAAAGTTACCAACTGAGAAAATGTCTTAGCAAGTCTAATGAGAAAAGTGTTGGGGGAGTTTTAAGTGACTAGAGGCAAAAAGGTTTCTAAAAGTTTCTGGGTGCAAAATGGTAACTGCATGTGATATTTCCACCAAAATAGTATGATATGACTCTAAATTACCAGATTAAGGAAATCAAACTCCATGAAGCCCTAGTGATATATCACATCTGAATAAATGGACATTTCATCAAAGAAGATACACAAAGATATGTACATGAAAAGATGTCAACATCATTAATCTTTAAGAAAAATGCAAATTACAACCACAATGAAATACTACTTCACACCTACTAGACTGGCTATAATCAAAAGGATAGACAAAGTTTTACTGAGGATATGGAGAAACTAGACCCTTTCACACATTGCTAAGGAGAGTGTACAGTAGTGCCACCACTTTGGAAATGAGTTTAGCATTTTTTTCTTAAGTTTACAAATAAGGTACTTTGACTTAGTATTAATAATTCGTAGGTATCTAGCCAAGAGAAATGAAAACATATGACCACACAAAGACACAAGACATTCCTAACATCATTATTCATAGTAGCCAAATAGTAGAAACAACCTACATATCCATAAACTAGTGAATGAATTAGAAAATGAGGTATATTCATATGATATGAATATTACTCATAATTTAATATTAATAAGATATGCTGAATGTTATTCAGCAACAAAAAGGAATAAAATATTGATACATGCTGCAACATAAATGAACTTCAAAAACATTATGCTAAGAAACCAGGCAAACGACAAAAAATGTTATGTGATTCTACTTACATGAAATGTCCCAAAAAGGCAAAACTACAGAAACTGGTAAAATCTACAGAAAATAGATTAATGATTGAGAGCGACTACAAGTGTGAATTTAGAATAACTGCAAATAAGTACAAAAACCAGTTAAACTGTATATTTAAAATGAATCGGGGAGGGGTGAAGGCACCTGGGTGGCTCATTCCATTAAGCATCTGACTCTTGATCTCACTGTCTGTCAGAAGATCTCATAATTATGCTCCACAATGGGTGTGAAACTTGCTTAAAATTCTCCCTCCCTCTGCTCCTTCCCCACTCATGCTCTCTCAATAAGAAAAAAAAGATGATGGTTCAAATCAGTTCAACATTGCTGACTATAAAATATAAAAGTAGAAATTATCAGTAAAAGTAGCTAAAAATATAAAACAAATCCAAGGGAAATTTTGCTGTCTTTATCATCAAAGCAATGGACAAGTCATGAGAATAAATAAGATTTGGGGGAGGCAAATGTCTTGAAAAAACACCCACATTAAGTAATCAAGTACATTTTGCTGACTTTCAAGTGTATAACACAAAACTGGGGCCTTTCCAACTTTTGTTGTTGTTGTAATATAAATAATAAATAAATGAGGCATTGAGGGTAAAAATATAGTGAGAAGAGCCACAGCAAATTACACAACCTAAGGTAATATCCACTACAATCTGGGGGGGAAACTCCTGCAACTCTACATTCAGTAGTATAAGTAATGCTTTTACTCCCCTAGAATGTAACAAAATGGAGGCCCCGTTTCTCTTCTAAGATATACCTTAGAACCCTATATCCTATTTCAATCATTTGCCAAAAATAGAAGCACACGTGGAAGGATTTTCTAAAATTCACCTTATTCTCATACAGAAAAACATACAAGCATTTCAAGAACAATGCTGACCAAGGTAATTATCATGGCTGTAACTCTAAGTAATAATTTGAAATACATCCTTTAACTTTTCCTACACAGCAAATTTCAAGTCTAATACAAAAATAGTTTACAATTTACTAAGTCTTAACTGTTAGATCATCTATACATTATAAATATTATCATAATTCTTTCTTCTCAAAGGAAAAGGTAGACAACCTTTCGTGCTAACTCTAAAAATCAGGATTTCATTCCAAAAGCTATTATGATCTAGATTTCTGGAATCCATTCAAAAAAGAAAAGAAATTAACTCTGAAAACAATTTTTAGTTTAAAAAACTTCTGGTCATTATGTTAATAAAAGAGACACACATACACACTTTTAGAATGCAGCAAACATTTAGAATAACATTACTAAAAGAAATACAGTGTTTTCTAATAAAAATAACAGCAACAGATAGCTCATTAGTAAAGTATATAGGTTCCTGAAATAAGCAATAATAAAAATACTGAAAACATAGGAGTGCACTTGTCATGATGAGCACCAGGTGATTCTTGGAATTGTTAAATCACTATATCATACACTTGAAACTAATATAACACCAGATGTTAACTGGAATTAAAATAGAAACTTTAAAAAATTCTAAAAATGAAAATACCCTTTCATATAAATCAGTATATAATTTTCTGCTAAGTACCACAGAAGAGGTTGTAATTCATTAAGTATTATTAGCACTTTAGTATGAAGGTTAAATGATTCTGAAAAGCCTTTAACACAATTTTAATAACTCTCTTAATTTTTCTGTCTTGCTTAAGTGACTTACTTGCCAGGCTAACCTCTTCTTCAGCATATTTGCTAATAAGCCCAGTAAACTTGATAAACTCTGAAAAATTACCTGTTTAACATCTGTCTCCCCCATTAGACTGTAAGGGCCTATGTTCACTGCCGTGTCTACAGCACAGTGCATGGCAACAAAGAGCTACTCAATATTTTGTTGGATGAATGAATAAAATAAAAGAGCATATGAACAGTCACATAGTATAGTAATATGAACACTAGGAAAACTTTAAGAAAGAGGTTTCCATACTCTGTGAATTTAAGAATACTCTTACTAAACATAAACAATTGAGATTTTGTTAATCACATATACTATGAGGTTACACAAGCAATACATTTCTGGCTTGTTCACACTTTAATATTGTTTTCTTTCACATATTCATTAAAAAGAGTCTGTGAATGCTTTTTATCCTCAGGTTGGAAATGTGCCTTCTAGCCACTTAAGAACTCATTATAACAAAATTTCTGATGATATTGTGGTATTCTGTTGCAATCATCATCCATTCACATAACAAATACTGAATACTAACTATAGGTCCAAAATTTAAAAGTACAGCAATGAACAAAACAGACATAAGCCCTGCACTTAGGGAGCTTACATTCTAGTGACTTTTCAATGAGTGCCTTCTACTTTTAAGCCTTTGAAACATCTAAATGCAAAACAAAAACAAAAAGAATACAATGATATTAGTGTTTGTTTCCATAAACTGAGTCCTCTCACATCATAAATTTATCAAACCCTATAAATGTGTCACACTGTTCAAGAGAATTAAAAACCAGAATATTTCAGTATTCACAGAGGATTAAACCACTACAATTCTAGTTGTAACTTCTAGAGAAAATATCTATAGGAGACTTTCTAGAAAATCAATTAAGTTTTTCCAGAAGTACTGTTTCTGTGTTAGTAAACATCCTAATAACTTAAATATGTATGTGCACATATGTGCATATGTTTTCCATATGTGCATTTGTATATGGATGTATATCTATTTTTTAATTGTGTGATGGGTAGGTATGTCCTCACACAATTTTATAATTGCATAGAGAATACTTAAAGAAGATGCCTGGTACTGCTTTCAAACTGCTCCTTCTAATAATATTTTTTTGGTGATTCAGTTGCTTTTAATTTTTTTGAGTAGCAAGCAGAGCAAGTTTTATACTATGCTGTTCTGATCACTCTAGGGCGATTAGCTTGTATTCACTGCAACAGCTGTACAGTAATAACTTCCTGGTAGCACATAATTTCATGGTAAGTACAATTCATTCTCCCCCACAGACATGGCTTTCTCTAAGTTCTTTCAAAATTTACAGTAATAAGGCCAATGAGGGATAAGACCCTGCATGGTAAGACGTAACTATATATTCATATATAAATAAATGGGGGGGGAGACTGCCTCTAAACTAAAATGAACTGAGGTGATACAACTAATTTCCTTAAACTTCATTGTCATAATGTAAAATGGGGTGGGGTGGGGTGAGGGGGTGAGCTGAAGGTTGGTCTAGACGTTCTTCCAGGTCTAACCTGCTATGATTTCATAACCACTAAGTGGAAATAAGCCACTACCTCATAATGTATCATAAAAATAAAAAGGTTTTCCAAAATTTAATGTAAAATAATTTGATCCTAAATATACCAGAGAAACAGCCAGTAGAAAAAAAAACAAGCATGAATCCTGATTCTCAAGCCTCTACTAGAATCATGAGACTACATTTCCTTTCTGAATGCATATTTTGTAATGAGCAGAATATAACTTTTCTGAAAACTATTCTGGTTTGCTCTTTTAAGCATTCTAATGCTGGATTATTCCCACAGATCAGCCTGAGCATTCCTTGTCTTTTAAAATATGGTGCCTTGTAATTAAATTACCATTTTTTCTCCTAAATTTTCCTTCTCAAAAGAAGGCTTTTCCAGAGAATGAAAGAAGTTTCATCCTGAACACACGAGGAATAACACCATATTTTTCTATCTCTTTAGTGATGATCAGTTCCATTCAAATATGTAATATATGCCTTAAAACATTATAGAAGAATTTCAATATCTAGCTAGGCTTAAGTTTCTGGCTCATCACTGGAAAGCAAATGGTCCTAAGAGTTACCTCCTCACTTGGCTAAGCCAAGTCTCCAAAACAATTTCTGTCACATTGGCTCTGGAAACTTCATCACAATCTGTTTACTACAGTGAAATCACTTTAAGGCTTTGTTAACTAAAGTCATTTGCAATCCCCTCGCTACAACATACAGTATTCAGTGTTCAAATTACCACACAGAAAAATGTCCTTTAATAATATGTCAATTCTAGAGGTGCCTGGATGATCAGTCAGTTAAGCCGATTTCAGGTCAAGTCATGATCTCATAGTTCATGAGTTCAAGCCCCACATCAGACTCTGCACTGACAGCACAGAGCCTGTTGGGATTCTACGTCTCTCCCTCTCTCTGCCCCACTCCTTTCCTCTCTCTCAAAATAAATAAATGAACATTAAAACAAAATAATATACCAATTCTATTTTAAAATTGTTACTGTTACACTAATATATTGTGTATTTGTTGTTATTATGCCTTTTGTCTTATTGTTACACAAATATAAACTATTCATTGAGAAAGAATTTTAAAAATAAAATGTAACATATTCAGAAATTTTAAATGGGAGAAAATTAGGAAATAATGTCTATTTAAAAGACTGATGCCATTAAAGCATCTCAAATATAATTACAACCAAGCTCTGCATATTTTTTAAAAAGCATTTCTAGAAACTCCTTTGTATTGGTGCAGAACTACTTTGGCTTATATAGAAACTAAATTCAGCAATATATTTGCAGACATATGCCATTAGTTTTCAGAAAGCCAAGGATCTCAAACTATATAGATGAACATGAAATACAAAAGTAATACAGTATTTTCTCCCTATGCTTTAATCTTTTTTGAGTATAATTGCATCTATACAAATGTATCTCCTGACAAATGCAAAGATAAAAACTGGAAAGGAACTAAGCTAGTCATCTCTGCCTCAGATAGTACTATACCTAAAACATCTGAGAGGTACAAATGTCATCTAGAAGGGTCCTAAGTGGTGTATCTCAGTTCAACAAAGCAATAACAGTAGAAGTCACACCTTGCACAGGGACAAGGTTCTAAGATCAGAATCAAGGCAAAAGCTGGTGAAAATAGCCTCTCACAAAATCCTTTAAATAGTCCATAAAGTAAACTATCCATTACTCTATGCATATTGTAAATGCTGTATATAATCCTCCAGCACTGAGTAGATTACTATGTGTTCTATGGAAACCAGATAAAGCAGTTGGCTTGCTTTTTTGGCAACAATGGTGCTTCAAAAACATTTTTTTACTGAAGAAAGAGAAGAATTATTTGCTGTTTTTTCTCCCAGTTTTGTGTTGTTTTCAACTTCAGTTGAATTCAAATAAGTTAAATGTACATATGATATGATATGACTTGGCTGAACATGACAGGTAGTTAAATGTTCATTCAATTGAATTCATGAGGATAAAATGACATTTGAGATGGGCTATAAAGGCCGAATAGGAATGAAATGGAGGGGAAGAAAGAGCACTTCTAGTGAAGGGAATCTCAATACCAAGAGCAGCTTCAGTACCTAAAGTTGGAGCCAGAATATAACTGATAGCAGGAAGAATGAGAATTGAGGAAGTAGAAACACTGAGCAAACATGATTATTATTTTCATCAAATCATAAGATAAAATGAAAGTAGAGAGATATGGTGGTGGTTTAACAAACAAAGTAGGGTTTAAGGAAGAGACTTTAGTTTATTTTTGTGGTTCCAGATTTTATTTTTCCTTAGGCACTGATAAATGAGGCAGTGTTGAAAAGTATTATTTTTACATCCTTTCTCTGATGCTTGTCTTGCTACTGAACTATCATTCGTTGCCAAGAGGACAGAGTGTCCAGCAAATCGTATCTGTTTCTATAAAAAGATCAAAAAGAAAAACCTTGATCAAGGAGACTATCTGGTAAGACAAAACCTGCCTCCTTAAAAGAGTCTGTATTAATTTTAAGAAAAACAGAATTCACCAGAAATTTTTAAAACTTTTCAGGCATATAGAATTTCAGTTCATTTACATTTAGTAATTACAAAAATAGTTTCCAGAAAGAAACTTGATACTTTAGGTGAACTTTTAGTTAACAATAACGACAACTTACACACGAGTCTACATTTCTTAATGTAATAAAATTAAAAGGTTGCTTATATAGAGTTCTCTACAAATATTAGTATTATATTAGTAAAGCTAAAATATCACACGGTAAGATTGGAAGCAATAATATTTTTTAGTGAAAAGGTAGCAGAAAACTTCTTTATTCCATAATAGAGACTGAATAATTCAAGAGATCATATTTTATTTAGAACTAAACCTTCTGTGCCTAGTACAGTGCTTGGCACATATTAGGAATGCTTGCTTCATGAATGAACAAATGTTTTGTAATGAACCAGAGTATCCCACTCGCTCCAATCCCTTATTCCAAGTCATCCTCCCCAAAAACTACATTATAGATCTGGTTCTACTTGAGATCATTTAACTATAAAATGAGTAGTTACTGTGCCATTCCACTGTGGGAAATAAGTAAAAGACTAAACTGTAACTGACTTTATTTTACCCTTCTGTCCTAAAAGGAAATAAATACTATGACTACCTAGCCATCCCAATCTGCTTTCCTCAAATACACGACCACTACTACCATCACCAGCACCACCACTACCTTCACAAAAACCAACATGCAATTAGATCTACATTCTTTAAAATAAAAAAAAATTATTTTTCTAAGCAATTGCCACAACCAACGCGGGACTTGAATCCACAGCCCCAAGGTCAACAGTGGCATGTTCCACCAGATCAGCCAGCCGGCACCTCTACGTCTACCTTCTAAATGCAGAATAGGATAGAATGTTTAGGATTCTCTGATTTCCTTTTCACTTGCTGTTTTGCCTAAATTGTCTTTTATTGAAGTCACACAGGTACAGAATGTGATTATTAGCAGAGGGATTCCATGCAAAGGACACAGAAATATTTGTTAAACATCTACTATATGCCATGCACTGGGTCAGGCACTCCATATAATTTTGAAATAAGTTTAAGTATGCCTATTTTACAGGAAAAGAAACTAATGTTTCCAGAGGCCAAATTTTACTCAAATTTTAAACCCTATCCTGCTAGAATCTACCAACCACTCTTCTACTGCAGGACTGCAATATGAAAATTCAGTTATTTCTCCAAACATTAAGTGGATGTTAGGCACCATTAAAAAGACATGACAGAAAGGATACTCCGCCAGAACTGATTGTATTTCCAAGCATTTAACTATATATCTTTGTATTTATGAAACATAAATTAGGGAGTGTTCATTTTATTTTTTTAGTTTATTTTCAAATTGGTTTTTATAATACACCCAGTGCTTCTCCCTCACAAGTGCCCCCCACCACGACCATCACCCCCTTCCTTCCCTCCCCCTCCCCCTTCAGTCCATGGTTCATTTTCAGTATTCATTTTTAAAAAATATTAGTATTAGGTGCTTTTTAAATGAAAGTTACCCTAGTTCACTAAAACGTATGACTTTACTTTTGGAAAATATTCACATTCAACTTTTCCATAATACATTTAAAATGATGCAAATTTCACCTGTGCTGAAATATGTGCTTTATCTTCATTTCTTTAGAGTAAAGAAATTTCCTTACCTTTTTTAATACTCTGAGAATTTCATACTTCTTTTCATAACAAGCAAAAATACTACCTTCCTCAAACAATAATACAAACTGGTGCCTTTTCTATAAATCTATGTAAATTGAATATATTTTGAAATATGAACCAGAAAGACTATTTCAACTAGAAACAATACTTCCTAACAATGTAAAAATAAACTACCTTCCTAGAAAGCTGACTATAACAACCCATCCTTTAAATCACATTTTACAACATTTTAACAGATAATTTTTCTTTTAATTTTTTTAATGTTTTTTTTTTTTATTTTTGAGAGTGAGAGAGAGCATAAGCAGGAGAGGAGCAGAGAGAGCGAGACACAGAATCTGAAGCAGGCTCCAGGCTCTGAGCTGTCAGCACAGAGTCTAACACGGGGCTCGAACCCACAAACCATGAGATCATGACCTGAGCCGAGGTAGGATGCTTAACCAACTGAGCCACCCAGGCGCCCCAACAGATAATTTTTCATATTGACAGAACTGTTTTATGTTTACGATATAAATTACAAAAGCAATGAACAAAAATCACCATTTTGGTAAATTTTTCATCTCGGAACATTATGTGTTCACTAAGCATAAATGACGGTTCCACAAACATAATAGTACACAGACTACCACATCAATTTAGTTTTTAAATTTAAAAAATTAATTGTATTTTATAACCTTCATAAATACATACATACATACATACATATGTACATTAAAATAGAAAGGTACATTTAGTAAAAGTGCCCCAGAGGACAAAGAAAGTTATTAGTACGGGAGACTTTAATGAACACAGCTTTGAAGCCCTTCTGGAAATTACAGGCTTGATGAAAGCACTAACATTCTACCAGTTGCTGAGACAGGTGCTACTGCCAATCAGCTGCATTTGCTGAAGCATATTCTAACAGATTACTAATTAATCTCTATACTGAAAACAATGGCTGTCTGCCATTTTCATCACCATTTAAATAAAAAAGAAGAGAAAGGAAAAGAAAAAGGATAAGAAAAAAAGAAACAGTCACGCTATGACCAAATACAACTCTGGGTAAAACACAATTGTAGGTAAGCTCTGCATCAACTTAATTACTTAGTTACATCATTTTCTGGTGTTCATTATACTAAACTCAAAACTTGTACCCGCTGGAGTCATGGGTCCTATAGTCTGTTTGTCTGCTATTTCTAAGTTATTTCTACTTACCACAAATATATGAAAGTGTTTGTGAGATATCTGGAGGGAAAGAGTCATAAAAGACAGCATTTTCTTTGTTGTTGTTAATTTTAAATCTTTGAATAATAAGCTCAGGAGAAATACAACCCTTGGAGGCATTCTCCTTTAGATCACATCTGTGTTTTCATTAGAATTTACCCACACTCCTTTGCACCCATCCCCAACACACACACACACACACACACACACACACACACACACACACACACACATACACACACACTTCACTCTACTGTGGTCGTATCCTACGTTTGTTATATGAACTCTGTTCAGTGCACTACTCAGACTTTAACAAACATTAAAATGCTCCAAGTTTCCAAGTCTGGACAATTATTATAAAACTGATTATGAAGTTCCTGTATAATATGCTGGCCCAAGGTACCAAAGAAATTGTCTGAAATCCATTAGAAAACATGTAAAGTGAGAAATATTATGTGAGGATTCTTATTATGATTTTCTCCCCTTTTAATGTTTTAAGTTAACACTGATTCTTGAATCTTAAATAACACTATCTGTTCTATTATGTTTTTAAAGTTGCTTTCATTCAACTGTACATTCCTGTGACCTCTACAATGACCTCTACTAAAGCAGTTGTGCACTTTACTGTGGTGCAAATCCTCACAGACAAGTTGAACCTGTTCTTTTTGGCACTGAGCCCTTGTGTTGAACACACAGCTGAGATTTATTATAAAGGGGGAACTAAGGAGCATTATTGCACAACATTTATCCTTCACATATAGCCAAGTATAATCTTTTACAACCTTTGAGAGTTCTTAAATAAACAGATCTTCTCTTAATTGCACAGAGTTTCTTATTTGTCACCAATCATATGGCATATTGAGATTCATTTTACATTAGGAAAAAGCTAACACCACACAAAGCATACATACTAAGAGATATTAAATTTAGTCTCTTAATATTTATTCACAAGTAATGCTTCTAATACTCAGACCTAAAGATAACTACCTGACCTTGCTGTTTTAGCAAGGTCAATGCAATTAAGTAATAAATACGTGTTCCATGGTCTATACTTTAAGAAAACAGGTTAAAAACAGTATAGTACTCTCATGTAGGTCTTTTAAAAACATTTGAGAGAAAACATTAACCTTTACTTCACACTGTTTTGCGTTTTCTTTTTTTCAAAGTTCAAATTTAATTATTTTCCCATTCTAAACAATTCTGAACTAAGCTCAGGTACACAGGACTGCTGCCAGGCTACTTCCTCAATTCCACAGTAGATGTGATACCCTGGGGGAAGGAGGAGTTTCAAGAGTTCTAAGAAGTATCTCTTATAACAGGAATTACCACACCATTTACATTAATTCTTCAGGACTTGCTAATTGATCTATCTTTAAGACTCGCCTTGTTGAAAAAGAAATTAAAATAACCTCAAAAGTATTCTATCCTGGAAGTTAGATTCAAACTCACTTATTAGCTAACTGCTTAACATAAAGGAGACTAAAATATATTGACTCAGGTGAGTATTTCCTTGCTCTAAATTCTTTTCATGTTCTCATTACTATTAAGTGTAAAAACAATTTTGTAAAAAGTCTGTTACAACTACGGAGGACGTCAGAATACTGTTTAATGGCCATAAAGTTTCCGTTTTACAGAAGGAAGAGTTATGGAGATTGATGGTGGTGCTTGTTGCACAACAGTATTAATATATTTAATACCACTGAACTGCACACTTAAAAATGGTTAAAATGGTAAATTTTATGTGTATTTTGCAGGAATAAAAATTTTTTAATTTAAAAAATAAAATGAATTTAAATTGACTATTGAACTGATTTTTTTAATGGTGAAAAAAATCTGATACACTTGTAGGGATTGGGAGTTCAACAGTGAGAGAAACAGACTTGTTCACAGATGTCACCAAATATATTTTGTAAAGAAAAAGTAACTTAGGTGAATAAGAAATTTCTTCCATTAAAGTTTAACATTTTAAGCAACATATTCATTTTGTTTCAGTTCTGAGAAAAGATGTTTTAAACAGTTTATATCCCTAATTACTTTCTCTCTTTGTGTAGGGCATACAAGTAGTTTATGAGTTTGGACATTTTTTTATTCATCATTGAAACAAAACATTTTTTTCTCAAAATATATAACCTTTCAGAAAGAAATTATATTAAATTTTAAGTGTTTCTGCAGGCATTACGTTTTAAAGTAGATATAATTAGCATGCAAGAAAATTACTAACCAGTTTTATTCACTGTATTAATCTACACCATATGAAGCAACATAAAAATGATATAAATAACTATGAGATATGAATTATGTATGTAAAAAATGTCTCAAGACCTGATTTTACACAATGTTCTAATACTATGTCAACATTGGTGGTATTTCTTAAATGCTTAAGTTCTCTAATTCACTTTGAAATGCATGTAGGGCTTCACAATTTACAGAATATCCAAAACTACTCATTTTTTAAAATGTTTATTTATTTATTTTGAGAGAGAAAGAGAGAAAGAGCAGCGGGAGGGAGAGGAGAGGCAGAAAGAGGAGAAAGAGAGAGCCCCAACCAGGCTCTGTACTATCACTGGGAAACTGACATGTGCTCAATCCCACAAACTGTGAGATCATGCGTGACCTGAGCTGAAATCAATTGTTGGATGCTCAAATGACTGAACCACCCAGACGCCCCTCCAAACTACTCCTACTTAAGTCATAACTATAATTAAAAGTAACATCCAAAGAACTCATAGTGGCAATGTCAAGCAGGTTAACCCAGTTTAATGTCCAAATAACTTAAAATAGCTATAAGAACAATCCCAGTCTGCGTTTATGGTAGTTCTTTACACTACAACAGCTTTCCCATCTATATCTCATTTTTCTAGCAAGAATGCAAACAACATGCTATCTATTAACACCCTATTCTTTTAAATTCCCCATATCATGTGCCCCCTTATAAAAAAACAATGTTAAATACACGGGCTTTGAAGTCTAAAGAGTCCAATCCCAGTTCTACCTTAAGCAAGTTTCACCTGTAAAATTATTTTAAAGGATCAAATAAAACGGACATAAAGGACATAGAGTCAAGTGCCTACAAAATGCTACCAAATATTATTACTACTACTGTATCATCATCTTCATGAAGATGAGGAATATTTCTCACCATCATTACAGACCATCTCTTAGTAACTATTACCGCATAAAATCATCATGGACAATTATCAACACATGAATGGTAACCTAACAAAAGTCTGCTCAGGAGTTAGAACTCAAACCATCTTCTTACAAAAACAAAGTTGTGAATGGTGGTACAAAAAAACCCTATGCTAACAATATATAAAACACATTAATTATCACATATAATTAGAAATTCAGTCTTGAGCCTTGGAAGCAATTTAAGAAAACAAAGTTTTCTTCATCTTTCCTGGGTGCAACCCTGGCCTTGGCACAAATTCTAAATCACTGAAATTTAACTTCTCCCATTCTGCCTTTTGCATTCTTACCCAGAACCCAGTGCTTCTCCTGGGTATTATATGTGCCCACAACACTGTAATACTAAGCTCCTAATTGGAAACACTCCACTCAAATTTACTGACTCCTAATATGCTCCCCTGATCTAAAGTCACCAACCTGCATCTCACCACAATCAAAACTTACTGATATCACTAAGGTGTTAGGAGGAAAGAAATTGCATTGCATGATTTTGTTTAGTGGACATCTGGTTTTTATTAGATTATTATTGCTTTTAAAAAGAACATTTGTAAAACTTTTTTTTGCTGGAACAAAATATAAAACAGCAGTTGCCTGTTAAAATCATGGGCTAAGAAATATTCACTAATCATTTTATACCTTGCTTAATGTTTTTGTATTTTTAATAAGTGTCAACAAATTATATGGGCCAAATTTTTTTCATTTTCATATTTCCCTATATAAAAAACAGACTCTGAAAAAGCATTAACATTTTTCACAAAGACTCAATTGGAGTACCAAGATAAAGACTGGGAAAGGAAGATAGAAGTCCTGGGTAAAATTTGAGTATCTATAAATGAAATTCAGAGAATCTCAGAAGTAGACAGGATGTTAAAAATCACTTCCAGTCTTAGCAGCCACTGGATTTTTTAATCCGTGCTTCAATATCCTTGCCTATAGCTAACCAACTCACATGTACAAAGATAAGACAAAGCAACAAAATAGTCTATATATATGCCTCTCTGTACTCAAATACATAAAAGTACACACCTAAATAGGTGAGATATAAAGAACACAGATAAAATTCTACAATTATATTAACACACACAAACCACAATATTTTTTATAAAAATTAAATTAGAACTTTTCTTCTCTTCAGTTTATCACATAAGACTTTCAAGAATACATGATTCTTACTAAAGAAAGACTATGTTCTGAGAAAAATGAATTGATATTACCATACTAATAGTAATCTATCACCTCCCCCACTCATGCTGTCTCTCTCAAAATAAACTTATGGGGCGCCTGGGTGGCTCAGTCAGTTAAGCGTCTGGCTTCAGCTCAGGTCATGATCTCAGTTTGTGGGTTCGAGCCCAGCATCAGGCTCTGTGCTGAGAGCTAGCTCAGAGCCTGGAGCCTGCTTCAGATTCTGTGTCTCCCTCTCTCTCTGACCCTCCTCCTCTCATGCTGCCTCTCTCTGTCTCTCAAAAATAAATTAAAAAAACAAAAAAAAATTTTTTTAACTTAAAAAGAAAATTGTTAAGAGGTGCTTGGGTTACTCAGTCAGTTAAGCATCCAACTTCAGCTCAGGTCATGATCTCATGATTTGTGAGTTTGAGCCCTGCATCGGGCTCTGTGCTGACAGCTCAGAGACTGCAACCTGCTTCAGATTCTGTCTTCCTCTTTCTATTCCCTTCTCCCGCTCACACACTCTCTCTGTCTCAAAAATAAACATTAAAAAATTTTTAATCTTTAAAAAAATGTTTTTAAGAAAAAAAAGGAAAATACAAATTCAATGATTTTAGGAAGCTTCTTAATCTAGTTATTTTAGAAAACATCACATTGTTTCTTTGCTATGAGTTGATCTAAGGCTTTGACTTGATACCTTGATTTACTCTTCCTTTTTTTTTTTTCTATTTTTAAGAGCAAGAGAGAGTGGCAGCAGAAAAGAGCAGCAGAAGAGACAAAGAGAATCCCAGCAGGTTCTGCACTCAGCACAGAGCCCAATGTGGGGCTCAATCCCCGCAAATTCAGATCATATGGAAAATATATAAAGAACTTATCAAACTCAACACCGAAAAGACAAATGATCCAGGGAAGAAATGGGCAAAAGACATGAACAGACACTTCTCCAAAGAAGACATCCAGATGGCCAACAATACATATGAAAAAAAATCTCAACATCACTCATCATCAGGAAATACAAATCAAAACCACAATGAGACACCACCTCACATGTGTCAGAATGGCTAACATTAACAACTCAGACAACAACAGATGTTAGCGAGGATCCTGAGAAAGAGGATCTCTTTTGCACTGCTGGAGGGAATACGAACTGGTACAGCCACTCTGGAAAACAGTATGGAGGTTCCTCAAAAATTTAAAAATAGAACTATATGATAACCCAGCAATTGCACTACTAGATATTTATCCAAGGGAAACAGATGTGATGTTTCAAAGGGGCAGCATGTGCATCCCAGTGTTCAGAGCAGCACTGTCAACAATTGCCAAAGTACGAAAAGAGCCCAAATGTCCATTGATAGATGAATGGATAAAGAAGATGTGGCAATATATATATATATATATATATATATATATATACATATATATATATACATATACATACAATGGAATATTACTCAGCAATCAAAAAAGAATGAAATCTTGCACTTTGCAACTATGTGGATGGAATTAGAGGTTATTATGCTAAGCAAAATTAGAGAAAGACAAATATCATATGACTTCACTCATATGAGGAATTTAAGATACAAAACAGATAAACACAAAGAAGGGAAGGGAAGCAAAAATAACAAAAACAGAGAAAGGACAGAACATAAAAGACTCTTAAATATAGAGAACAGAGAGTTGCTGGAAGTGATGTGGGAGGGGGGATGCGCTAAATGGGTAAGGGGCACTAAGGAATCAACTCCTGAAATCACTGTTGCACTATATGCTAACTAACTTTGATATATATTAAGAAAGAAAGGAAGGAAGGAAGGAAGGAAGATAGGAAGGAAGAGTCAGGGAGGGAGAAAGAAAAAGAGAAAGAGAAAGAAGAACAAGAACACGAAAGGAGTAAAGCAAAAGTCAGATGGCTTTACTGGTGAAATCCATCAAACATTTAACGAAAAAATAAAACCAATCTTTTACAAATTCTTCCAGAAAACACAGAATAGAATATCTTCCAATTCAGTCTATGGGGTCAACACTGCCATGATTCTAAAGCCAGACAAAGCTATGTGCTAACATAAAAAGCCACCTGCTTAGCATAAAAACATTATACTAAGTTACGGAAGCCAGGCTCAAAAGACTATATGTTGTATAATTCCATTAACAGAAAATGTACCAAAAAAGCAACATAGAGACAGAAAGCAGATAAGTGGTTTCCTAGGGCTGGGAGTGGGAGTAAGAATTCCATGCAAACTGTCACAGAAATATTTCTGGAGTGATGAAATATTCTAAAACTGGATTGTGGCTGCATATCTCTTTAATATTTCTAAAAATCATTAAAATGTACACTTAATACAGGTAAATTTTATTCTATGTAAATTATATTTCAATAATCCTGTTTAAGAGAAAAAATGGCGCAATGACTAAATCAACAACCTCTAGCTAGACTGATCAAAATAAAAGTGAGAATATTAGGAATTTTTAAAGGATTACTGCTATAACTTATAGACCTTAAAAAGTTTTGCAGGATTATTATAAACAGCTTGATGTCAATAAATATGGTGTAACTCAGATATTATATGGTCAAATTCCTTGAAAAATGAAATTTACAAAAACAACAGCAAATTTGAATAGCTTACATCTATTTAAAAAAGCAAATTTAACTATTATATTCTGGTTTCTCTTCAGATTCACATAAAAATCAAATTAACTAAAAATCTACATATGAACGAAATTAAGAGTCTCAAATGACTTCAATAGTGAACCTGAAACATTTCAAGAAGAAATAATGCTAATTTCATATAAACTACTTCAAAATACAAAGTAATTATATTTCAAAATGAGGCCAAATAACCTGACAAAACCATCGTAGACACTCCTGGTAAAAAAACATTATCGGTGTAATAATGGTATTAACCTGATACCACAGACAAAGACATATAAAGGCAAAGAAAACAGTCAACCAATACCCTCCTGAATACAGACTCAAAAATCCTTAATAAAAATAGTAAATAGCAAACTGAATACCTACATTTCATGACCATATAGATTTTATCACAGGGAGGAGCCAAGATGGCAGAGAAAACGGGAGCTCTGGAAAAACCGTCCATCCCATCTATCGAACTGAGAAGGACATTACACTCATTTGCAAGAGTGGAAGGAGAAAATACAGACTCCAGAAAGAAGACAACGCTCAAAGATGCCTGAGTGAGTGAGTGTGAACAGGGGAGATCGGAAAACGGGCCAGCCCAAGGGGCGCAGGGAAGGTGGGAGCCCCAACACGGGGCAAGCGCGTGGAGCCCCTGAGAGACAAAGGGAAGAGAAACTGAACACGCTCATAGTACTGTCTCCAGAGAAGAAATAAAGAACGTTTAACCTGGCACGGAGAGAAAAACTCTCACTCCATATATAACCGCTGGGCAGCGTGAATTCCAAACCCGAACGGCACAAGGAAAAAACAGCCCCCACCTCAGCACGGTCCCTGAAAGAAGATGGCGGCGTGGCGGCTTCAGAGGCCGCTGTGGTAGGGGCACGTGCTGCAGCTGCGGCTGCAGCAGTGCACCCCTGCTTTCCACAACACATCTCACTCAACTCCAGCATTGGCCCTGCAAATCCCGAATCCCAGGTGACACCAGGAAAAATAGCCCCCACCCCTATGCGATCCTGGCAGGGAGTTAGCTGCGGCTGCGGGGGAGGGGGGGGGCCCACACCTCGTTTCCAGCAGCCCGAATCAGGCTGGCTCCAAGAGAAATTGCTCCCTTCCCCTAAGAGATCCCGGATAAGAAGCCAGACAGCAAAGAGAGTACATCTCATCTGTGGTAGCATAAAAGTGCATGGACTAGGATTTTGAAGTGAGAGGGGTCTGGAAAATACAACTTGGCTCACCTGCGGCACAGGACTGGACTCAGAGGAGTGGCCTACAGTGCTGAGTTCCAGCGGACCTCTTTTCTCCGCCATTCTTCTCTCCAAAAACACCAAGGCAAGGCGGGGCCTCCAAGAGCAACCACCAAGACCTACCTACACCAAGCCACGCCTCTCTGCCAGTGGGAGCTGCTGCTTTTTTTCTACTTATTTTTTATTTTTATTACCCTTTTTATTTTAAAAAATTTTTTCAATTTTTACTCCTTACTTTCCTTTTTCCCTCTTTTTTTTCTCTTGCCATCAAGATGTATTCTCCCTTCTCATTCTTATCACTCCCCTCAACTGGTTATATGCTCTTAGACAGTCCGTTGTCATTTGTTGTCTCTGCCCCCCCTTTATTTTTTTCTTCTCTTTCCTCTCCCTTCCTTTTCTTCCTTTCCCTCTGTTAATTTCTTTCTTTGTTTGTTTGATTTGCCTGTGCATGCTTATGTTCCCTGTGTCTTTGTCTGTCTGTTTTCCTTTCCTGAAATGACAGACCCTGGACAGTCAATAAACCTCCTTTAACAGAGCAGTACTAACAGGTGCACAGTGCACAATGAGCTTTTAAAACTGACAAGAGACAGAAAAGTAGCCAAAATGACAAAACAAAAGAACTCTCCCCTGAAGAATCTCCAGGAAGAAGTCACAGCCACAGAACTGCTCAAAACAGATCTAAACAACATAAGTGAACAAGAATGTTAAAAATTTGTGATAAAATTAATCAATGGGGTTGAAAAAAGCATCAGAGAAGCAACTGAGACAATGACTAGGGACGTTGAAAATAGGTGTGATGAGTTTAAAAAGGCTATAAATGAGGTGAATAATAAAATGGAGGCAGCCACTTCAATGACTGAAAAGCCAGAGAGAAGAATAGGTGAATTAGAAGACATAGTTATAGGAAAAGAGGAAACTGAAAAAAAGAGAGAAAAATTGATCCAAGAGCAGGAAAGGAGAATTCTAGACAAGAGTGATACAATCAAATGGAACAACATCCATATCCTAGGAATTCCTGAAGAGGAAGAAAGAGAGAAAGGTCCTGAAGGGATACTAGGACAAATTATAACTGAGAATTTCCCAAATCTGGGGAAAGAAATAGACATTCAAATTCAAGAGGCACAAAAAACTCCCTTAAGATGTAACTTGAATCGGCCTTTGGCACAACATATCATAGTGAAACTGGCAAAATATAAAGATAAAGAGAGAATTCTGAAAGCAGCTAGGGATAAAAGGGCCCTCTCCTACAAAGGGAAACCTATCAGAGTGGTTACAGACCTATCTAATGAAACGTGGCAGGCCAGGAAGGAATGGCAGGAAATCTTCAAGGTGATGAACAGAAAAAACATGCAACCGAGAATCCTTTATCCAGCAAGCCTGTCATTCAAATAGAAGGAGAGATAAAGGTGTTCCCAAATAAACAAAAATTGAGAGAATTCATGAACACCAAACCAGCCCTACAAGAAATCCTAAAAGGGACGCTACAAGAGAAATGTTGCAAAGAATATAAGGTGCCAGAGACACCACTATAAACATGAATTTTACGGAGAACATAATGAATCTAAACCCACATTTTTCAATAATAACACTGAATATAAATGGACTGAACACTCCAACCAAATGACACAGGTTAGCAGATGAATAAAAAAACAAAATCCATCTATTTGCTGTCTACAAGAGACTCATTTTCGACCTGAAGATACCTTCAGGTTGAAACTACTGGGATGGAGAAACATCTATCATGCGATTGGAAGCCAAAAGAAAGCCGGAGTAGCCATACTTCTATCAGACAAACTGGATTTTAAAGTAAAGGCAGTAACAAGAGATGAAGAAGGACTTTATATAATAATTACACGGTCTCTCCATCAGGAAGAGCTAACAATTATAAATATCTTTGCGCCAAATCCGGGAGTGCCCAAATACAGAAAACAACTAATCTCAGACAGAAACAATCTTACTGATTAAAATGTGTTAATGGCAGGGGACGTTAATACTCCACTGACAGCAATGGATAGATCAACCAGACAGAATCACTAAAGAAACAATGGACCTGAACGACACATTGGAACACATTGGATAGATTTAGAACTCTGCATCCTGAAGTTCGGAAATCCACCTTCTTTTCGAGTGCACATGGCACATTCTCCAAGATAGAACACATACTGGGGCATAAAGCATCCCTCCATAAGTATAAATGAATAGGGATCATACCATCACACTCTCAGAACACAATGCTATGAAACTTGAAATTAACCACAGGAAAAAGTCTGGAAAACCTCCAAAAAGGTAGAGGTTAAAAACCTCCTACTAATGAATAATTGGGCTAATCAGGAAATTAGAGAAGAAATTTGAAAATATATGGAAACAAGTGAAAATGAAAATACAACAATCCAAATGTCTGGGACACAGCAAAGGCAGTCCTAAGAGGAAAGCATATTGCAATCTAGGCCAATTTCAACAAACTAGAAAAAGCGCAAATTCAAAGTCTAACTGAGAACCTACTGAAACTAGAAGGGAAGCAGCAAGAGCACCCCAAACCCAGCAGAAGAAAAGAAATAATAAAGATCAGGGCAGAAATAAATAATATAGAATCCAAAAAAAAAACAGTTGAGAAGATCAATGAAACCAAGAGTTGGTTCTTTGAAAAAATAAACAAAATCAATAAACCTCTAGCCAGGCTCCTCAGAAAGAAAAGAGAGAGCATGCAGAGAGACAAAATCATGAATGAAAAAGGATCTATTACAACCAATCCCTTAGAAATACAAATAATCGTCAGAGATTACTACGAAAAATTATATGCCAACAAACTGGACAACATAGAAGAAATGGACAAATTCCTAAATGCACATGCACTGCCAAAATTCAAACGGGAAAAGATAGAAAGCACGAATAGACTGATAACCAGTGAAGAAATTGAATCCGTTATCAAAAATCTCTCAACAAATAAGAGCCCAGGGCCGGATGGCTTCTCAGGGGAATTCTACCAGACATTTAAAGCAGAGCTAATACCCATTCTTCTCAAGCTATTCCAAAAAATAGAAATAGAAGGAAAACTTCCAAACTCATT
>NC_043708.1:38049252-38050952 GCF_006229205.1 Suricata suricatta
GGGAAAAGATAGAAAGCACGAATAGACTGATAACCAGTGAAGAAATTGAATCCGTTATCAAAAATCTCTCAACAAATAAGAGCCCAGGGCCGGATGGCTTCTCAGGGGAATTCTACCAGACATTTAAAGCAGAGCTAATACCCATTCTTCTCAAGCTATTCCAAAAAATAGAAATAGAAGGAAAACTTCCAAACTCATTCTACGAAGCCACCATCACCTTGATACCCAAACCAGACAGAGACCCAGCAAAAAAGGAGAACTACAGACCAATATCCTTAATGAACACAGATGCAAAAATACTCAACAAGATACTAGCAAATCGAATTCAACAGCATATAAAAAAATTATCCATCATGATCAAGTAGGATTGATTCCTGAGTTACAGTGCTGGTTCGATATTCGCAAATCCATCAATGTGATATATCACATTAACAAAAGAAAAGATAAAAAACCATATGATCCTGTCGATAGATGCAGAAAAAGCATTTGACAAAATACAGCACCTTTTCTTAACAAAAATCCTTGAGACAGTCGGGCTAGAAGGAACTTACCTAAACATTATAAAAGCACTTTATGAAAAGCCCATAGCTAACATCATCCTCAATGGGGAAAAACAGAACTTTCCCCCTGAGATCAGGAACACGACAGGGGCGTTCATGCTGACCCCTGTTGTTTAACATAGTGCTGGAAGTCGTAGCATCAGCAATCAGATAACAAAAGGAACTAAAAGGCATCAGAATTGGCAAAGAAGAAGTCAAACTTTCACTTTTCACAGATGACATGATACTCTACATGGAAAACTCAATCGACTCCACCCGAAGCCTTCTAGAACTAATCAATGAATTCAGTAAAGTTACAGTGTACAAAATAAATGTACAGAAATCGGTTGCATTCCTGTACACCAATAATGAAGCAGTGGAAAGAGAAATTAAGAAACTGATCGCATTCACAATTGCAGGAAGAAACCTAACCAAGGATAAAAAAGACCTATATGATGAAAACTACAGAAAACTTATGAAAGAAATTGAAGAAGACACAAAGAAATGGACAAACATTCCATACTCATGGTTCAGAAGAATAAACATTGTGAAAATTTCATTACTACCCAAAGCAATCTACACATTCAATGCAATCCCCATCAAAATTGCACCAGCATACTTCTCAAAGCTAGAACAAGCTATCCTAAAATTTAATGGAACCACAAAAGACACCAAATAGCCAAAGTAATACTGAGGACGAAAACCAAAATGGGAGGCATCACAATCCAAGACGTTAGCCTCTAAAGCTGTCATCATAGGCCTACAGGCACATGAAATGATGCTCAACATCACTCATCATCAGCGAAACACAAATCAAAACCACACTGAGATACCACCTCACGCCAGTCAGAGTGGCTAAAATGAACAAAGCAAGAGAGTATAGATGCTGGCGAGGGTGGGGGGAGACGGGCACCCTCCTACACTGCTGGTGGGAATGTAAACTGGTGCAGCCGCTCTGGAAAACAGTGTGGAGGTTCCTCACAAAACTATCCATAGAACTCCCCTATGACCCAGCAATAGCCCTGCTAGGGATTTACCCAAGAGATACAGAAATGCTGATGCATAGGAGCACATGTACCCCAATGTTCATAGCAGCAATGTCAACAATAGCCAAAACATGGGGAGAACCTAAATGTCCATCGCCTGATGAGTGGATCAAGA
>NC_043708.1:38051052-38065796 GCF_006229205.1 Suricata suricatta
GTAATAAATTGTATCATGTATCTTGAATGTATCATAGATAAGCTGCTATATAACAATTGCCACTTCAGATAGCTGTGAAATTAGGTGATTAACTAGTTGGTACTTAACCTTCTAATTTCTGTATAAGTCTAATTACATGAAATAGAAGTGGGGGTTTTGATTTTTTACTTTGCTTTTCTGTTTGGAGTGTCATTGTAACCACTGTATTGTAAATGACGGAAAATAATTGCATATGTTAAAAAAATAAATTGTATTACATTAAAGACCAAAAAAAAAAGAAAAGAAAAGAAAACTAATAGGCAACCAACAGAATGGGAAAAAATATTGCAAATGACATATCAGATAAAGGGCTAGTATCCAAAATCTACAAGGAACTCACCAAACTCCACACCGGAAAAATGAATAATCCAGTGAAGAAATGGGCAGAAGACATAAACAGACACTTCTCCAAAAGAGTACATCCATATGGCCTAAAGGCACATGAAACGACACTCAGCGTCACTCATCATCAGGGAAATACAAACAATGGCACACTGAGATACCACCTCACGCCAGTCAGAGTGGCTAAAATGAACAAATCAAGAGTCTACAGATGCTGGGGAGGATGTGGGGAGACGGGCACCCTCCTACTCTGTTGGTGGGAATGTAAACTGGTGCAGCCGCTCTGGAAAACAGTGTGGAGGTTCCTCACAAAACTATCAGTAGAACTCTCCTATGACCCAGCAATAGCACTGCTAGGGATTTATCCAAGGGATACAGAAGTGCTGATGCATAAGGGCACATGTACCCCAATGTTCATAGCAGCACTGTCAACAATAGCCAAATCATGGAAAGAGCCTAAATTTCCATCACCTGGTGAATGGATCAAGAAGATGTGGTGTGTATATATATACAATGGAGTACTACACGGCAATGAGAAAGAATGACATATGGCCATTTGTAGCAAAGTGCATGGACCTTGAGGGTGCCATGTTAAGCGAAATAAGTCAGGCGGAGAAGGACAGATACCATATATTTGCGTTCATAGGTCTAACAGGAGAATCCTAATGGAGGACCATGGGGAGGGGAAGGGGGAAAGAGAGTTGGGGAGAGAAAGGGACGCAAAGCCTGAGAGACTATTAAATACTGAAAATGAACCGAGGGTTGGAGGGAGAGGGAGAGGGAGGTGGTGGTAATGCAGGAGGTCTCTTGTGGTGAAGAGCACTGGGTGTTATATGGCAACAAATTTGACAATAAAAGTATTAAAATTAAAAAAGAAGAATTTATCTCAACCATGTAGTAATTTAACTTTGAAAATGAATCAGTTTTTAAACTCATCACATTAACAGTATAAAAATGAAAACTCATCAACAGATGTAGTAAAAAGCATTTGAAAAAATTCAACACCCACTCATTACTTTTAAAAACTTCAGTATACTACAGCTAATTCTACAGCTAATATAATCTGTAATATTAAGAGACTAAATGATCTTCCCCACCCCCCACCCAGGTGGGGAACAATGCACTGCAATATGGCAAGAAAAGGAAATAAAAGGCAGAAAGGAAAAAGTTAAACAGTCTCTACATGCAGATGACATGACTGCCTAAAAAAAATCTAAAAACCTACCAAAAATAAGTAAAATGTGCACAAAATACAAGGCTAGTATAAAAAATACAAACTAGGAGTAAGCAATAGGAACATGAAATCTGAAATAACTATTTCCTCGAAAACAGTATCCAAAAACATAAAACGCTCAGGAACAAATTTGACAATGTCAACTATTAAAAACCAAATATTACTTCTGAAATAAATTTATGAGGCTCAATAAACAGATATACCAAGTTCACTGACTGCAAGCCTCAATATTATTCAGATCTCAATTCTCCCCAAACTGATCTATAGATCCAACAAAATCCCAATCATAATCTCACCAAGTCTTTTTGTAAAAGTTAACAAATTGATCCTAAAATTCTGAATCTACAGAAAGCAATTTGGAAAAAGAACAAAGTTGGAAGACTTACACTACCTGACTTCAAGAAGTGCTATTAAGCTACAGTAATCAAGGGGGTACCTGAGTGGCCCAGTCAGATAAGGTTACAATTCTTGATTTCAGCCAGGTCATGATCTCATGGATGCAACACTGAGCTCTGTGCCCTGTGTAGAGGCCTATGGTAGACGTAGAACCTGCTTAAGGTTCTTCCTCCCCCTCTGGGTGCCCCTCAGCCATGCACAAGCACGCTCACTCTCTCACTCAAAAAGTGAAAATAAATTAACTAATTTAATTAATAAAATTTAAGCTACAGTAACCAAGACAGGAGTTGTAAGAACTGAATAGAAAGAACAGAAATAGACCCTACTTACAAACAATTGATTATAAACAAAGGCACAGAGCAATCCAATGGAGAAAAGAAAGTCTTTTAAGCAAAGAACGTTAGAATAAGTGCATTTTTATGCAATAAATGAAGCTCAACACCTACTTTACACCATACACAAAAATTAATCCAAGATGGATCAAGATCCTATCTATAAAAGGAAAAACTCTAAAGCTTTAAAGAAGAGACTATCTTTGTGACTTTAGGGCAGTAAAAGGTTTCTTATATAAGATACAAAAAAAATAACCTTAAAAGAAAAAAATTTCATAAATTATACTTCATTAAAAATAAAAACCTCAGCTCATCAAAAAAAGAAAACGAAAAATTAAGCTACAGACTGGGAGAAATTATGTGTCAGACATCTGACAAAAGACTTACATGCAACATATTTTAAAGCCTTTTACAAATCAGTAATAAAATGACAAACATCCCAATTAGTTAAATGGAAAAAAGATGTGAAGAGACATCATAAAAGGAGATATTTTTTAAAAAGGCAAACAAATAAAAAAATCCTCAAAACCATTAGTTCAAAAGGAAATGCAAATTAAAATTACGAGATATGATTAAACACCCACCAAAACAGCTAAAATTAAAAGTACTCATAGCACTAAATGATGACCAAAAGTGGAACAATCAAAACTCTCATATTATGGGTGGCAGTATTA
The DNA here is from genome assembly GCF_006229205.1 of Suricata suricatta. Taxonomy (NCBI): domain Eukaryota; kingdom Metazoa; phylum Chordata; class Mammalia; order Carnivora; family Herpestidae; genus Suricata; species Suricata suricatta. The sequence goes on from NC_043708.1 coordinate 38,054,070, forward strand.
CACTATGTAAACACTATCAGGAAAAGGATTTATACTTTCTTCTAAAATTAACAAATAACCCTACAAACAAGCAATTTCACTCATATATTGACCCAAGAGAAATTAAAAGATAGATTCATAAAATAACTTACAAAAGAAAGTTCATAGCAGCTTTGTTAATCAACAATCAAAAACTACTAACTCAGATATTCATCAATAAAAGAATCACTAAACTGATTAGAATACTACATAGCAATAAAAAAATAACTAATTCTTGATATATAAAACACGAATAAATCTCAAAATAGTATTCTGCTTTTCTTGCATATGTCGGTTTTATAATAACAAGGAATGGTTGGCCCATTCCCTGCCTTTAAGCAACTAGAAAACTGAAGAAACTTAAGAATCAATGGTTTTAGAAACTGACAATCTGACAGTACAGGACTATGATCTCCAAGGGAAGGGGACCAAATGGGGTGAGCCCTATATTGTCCCAGCTTGCTGCATGGAGGCCCCTTCCAGGCCATGATATGGGAAGGGAACCCAAATAAAGCAGGGGAGTCATGAAGACTGAGATCAGACTTCAAGGCTGGCACAGTGGCTATAATTTCCAGGGGAGATTACTAGAAAGGAAATGCTACACAGAGAAAAAAACTCTAAAGCAGAAGTCAGCAAATGTTTTCTGTAAAGGGCACATAAATATTTTAGGCTTTTGCAGGCCATATGATCTCTGTCATAACTACTCAACCCATTAAAGCATGAAAGCAAAGAAAGACAATACGTAAATAAATGAGTATGGCTATATTCCAATAAAACTTTAGAGTAACAGGTGGTAGGTGAAACTTGGCCTGAGTGCTATAATTTGGCCACTTCTGCTCTAGAAAGCTATATCCTGAATTTATGCTTAGGAATTAATATGAACACGACAGAGTGTAAACTTCTCAAGGCCAAGAAACTAACCTGGAACCCAACAGGTCAAACAGTTTCCAAAGCTCTCACAGTTAGCAGAACAGTTCATATTCTCAATAAGTAAGGCAAAAAGATCCCAATAGATGGAGCATCAACGATAGTCCTCAAAATGGTATTAACTTGAAAGTGGAGCTAAATTAGCCTAATATTAAAGCCTTCTCTTATATGCCCTACCAATGCTTAAAAAATAATCCTTGCAACAATCTAACATTATAATTTAGCTACAACCCCAAACAAAGTCTGAAAATATTTAATGGAAAACTATAAACTACTAGATGTTCAAAAACAAGGCAAAAATATATGACCCATACTGGGAGAAAATAATCAGTCAACAGAAGCAGACACAAATAACAGATAATGAAATTAGCAGACAATGACATTAAAAGTTATTGTAAATATGCTCCACATGTTTAAGAAAGTAGAGAAAAACATAATCATAATGAGAGAAATGGAAGATAAAAGACTCAAATGAAATAGACAGAGATTTGAAACACAAACTACCTAAAGAACACCTGGGTGGCTCAGTCAGTGAAGCGTCCAACTCTTGATTTCGTCTCAGGTCATGATCTCATAGTTCTTGAGTTCAAGCCCCACATTTGGCTCCACACTGCCAACAGTGAAGAACCTGCTTGGGATTCTTTCTCTCTCTTTCTGCCCCATCCCTCCCTCATAATAAAAAAACAAACTTAAAAAAATAAGTAGATAAAAAATAAATAAAACATACACTACCTGAAATGAAAAATTTAACAAGTGGAATAAAGAGCAGATTAGGTACTATCAAGGTAAAAATCAGTGACCTTGAAGGCATAGCAACAGTAGCTAACTAAAGCACAAAGAAATAAGACTAGAAAAATAATCAGCAAAGCACTGATAAACTAACAATATCAAGCAATATGACTTACACATAACTGAAATTTGGGGCTGGAGGAAAATTAAAAATATACAAAGAAACAGTTACCAAAATTTTTCCATATTTGATGAAGGTAAATTTAAAGCAAATCATAATTACCTTAAAACAACAAGCAAAGGGATGTCAGATTTAACTAAAAACCAAGATTCAACTGTACACATTAAGAAAGCAACTCATACCATGAAAACAGCAATCAAAAAAGCTAGAGTGGCTATATATTTTTTAATTTTTTGCTTTTTATGTTTATTTATTTTTTGAGAGATAGCGTCAGACAGAGCATGAGTGGAGAGGGTCAGAGAGAGAAGGAGACACAGAAGGTGAAGCAGGCTCCAGGCTCTGAGCAAGCAGTCAGCAAGAGCCCGACAAGGAGCTCAAACCCAGAACCCAGAAACAGTGAGATCATGACCTGAGCCGAAGTCGGACTTAACTGACTGAGCCACTCAGGCACCCCAGTAACTACTATTTTTTCTTATGTTAATATAGCCACCATCGGTTCAAGCCCCATGTTGAGAGAACAGTCGGAGCCTGCTTGGGATTCTCTCTCTGCCCTTCTGCTGGTGCGCGCTGGCTCACATACTCTTTCTTTCTCTCTCAAAATAATAATTTAATTTAGAAAAAAAGGAACTAGAAAAGTAGAACAAATTATTCCCCAATTAAGGACAATGAAAAAAATTATAAAGAGTAAATATAACTGGAGTGGAAAATAGAAAAACAATAGAAAAATAAATCAATAAAGTAAAAAACTGGTCAAGAAAATTGATAAACCTCTAGTCAGAATGATCAGAGAAGGGGCACCTGGCTGGCTCAGCTGATGGAACACACAGGCAACTCTTGATCCTGGGGTTGTAAGTTCGTGGCCCATGGTCACTATAGAGATTACTTAAAAATAAAATCTTAAAAAAAAAAAAAAAAAAAAAAAAAGGAAAGATTAGAGAAAAGAAGTGAGAAGATATAAATTACCAGCACCAGGAATGAAAGAGAGACCAGTACTAGAAATCCTATGTAAATTTCCCAACTTCTAAAGAAATGGTCTTTCATATGTTTGCTAGTAAGTCCAGCTATCTCAGGATGCTTCGCTAGCCCACAAAATTGTACTTAAATTATGATAGAGTTGAAAGCCCTTTGTCCCCTTAAAAACCGCTAACCTCTCTAAGCTCAAGCTTCTAGGAGTTACGAATCCTATACCACCCTGAGACTAAGAGAGGGGCTGGGGAGAAGGTGCAAAACTGCCATGGCAGCATCTGGGAAAGCTCTGATGAAGATGAACAGAAGCAAGCAGTCTAAGTTCTTAGTTCTACTCTAACATTCCCCCAGTGGAAAGCAGGAGGAGGTGCAAAAACATTCTAAGCAAAAAATGAGAAGGGCTTCTAGTGCAGAAAAATGTTAACAAGAAAAAGAGCACTGACAGAATAAGAGTATATTATAAGTTATCCATCAATTATGTATGTAAAGAAAGTTAAGAGACTCTCCAAAAATAACTGAACATAACCCTTGGTTTTCAAACACCCAGGAGATATGGCAAACTATATTATAACATAAAGAGTCTGTGATAGAAATAAATTGGAGATGAACAAAATAGCAAGCAAAATTATATAAGAATTACCTAACAAAATGATCAACAAAAGAAAACCTAATAGTATTTCCTTCTATAGTTTTAATAGTAGTGTTCCTGCAAATATTATTAGATGAATAGTAAGATGAACACTACAATTAGCTCAGGACAATACTGTTGATGCACTGATAAAATTACAAAGGAAAAATAAATCTGCTTAACTAAAAATTTAAAGTATCACACTGACAAACACTGCCGGAATTATTTGGTCATGCACATGTGCAGATGTGGCCTTGTAAGATGGCTAAACACTTGTGGCAGCTAGACTTCTCAGGAAAATACTGTATCATAGTCCTAAGCAAACACAAAAAATACATTTATTCCAGCATTTCCAAATACCAGTTTTAGTAACCTTTAACTTATTCAACTGATTATTACTAAAGAGCTCTTACTGACATGTGAAAATAATCCTAGGTATTTGAATTTCTTAGCATAACTTCTTTTTTTTTTAATGTGTTATTTTTGATACAGAGAGAGCACGAGAGGGGGAGGGGCAGAGAGAGAAGGAGACACAGAACTGGAAGCAGGCTCCAGGCTCTGAGCTAGCTGTCAGCACAGAGCCCAACGCGGGGCTCGAACCCACAAACGTGAGATCTAACCTGAGCCGAAGTTGGAGGCTTACCCGACTGAGCCACCCAGGCGCTCCCATAGCATAACTTCTTAGGAACCAAAGAAAAGATGTGCATTTAAAAATTACCATGCAAGTTTATCAGAAGAAAATTCCTAGCTAGGAACCATAGAATAAACTTTGCTAATTTCACTCCTTTCATTCTTTTGCTCAGAATGCTTCCGCATACACATTTTAAAAATGGAATGCCTTCCTTCTTCCCTTCTATCTATCTTGCTTTTCTCAAGGCTTAATTCTAGTTTGCCATATTCCACAAGGATTTATTTAATTTGGGTCCCTTGGTAGAAACCTTCACTGTACTTAGAAACAAGACCATACAGTTTCTTTATATGTGTTAGTTTTCTCTTTCCACTTCAAAACTCAACCGCTGGATAACAAGAACCATTCAGGTAGAGAGTAGCAGAAAACACGTGGAATCTGCCAGACTTGCCTGAGTCTAAATCTCAGCTCTCCTACTTAACAGAATTATGAGTTTGGGAGATTTATTTTATGAGTAATCATGTTTCCTCATAAATGGCAATACCACTATCAACCTTGCAGGATATTTGTAAGGATTAAGTGAAATAATATTCAGGGACTGCTTTAATCACATCTTCTTTCTTTTTATTATCGTATCTTCAATACCAAGAGCTAAGCCTGCTTTACAAATGTAATAGGTACTGATTGGTGCTCAATAAAAATATCTGTAGGATTGAAAAATCTGTCTCATGATGTTAAGCAATACAAAATAAGTATATAAGACATTGTAGAACAAGGTTTGTTGAATACATTAATTCAACCAGGAAATCATTATTTCTGCATTTCAGGCTAAGAGTATTTCCACATTTTCACATATCTAGAAAGTCCTCCAGACTGGGATTAAAAGACCAAAGCTGTCCACTATTTATATCTTACTGATTTCAACTTGTTCTTATAACAATTAAAATAACTGACACAACTCACAACTCCCTGATTCATTATTTCTCCCTATGCTCATGTCCAGATCATCAGACAAGCAGACAAGTTTCCTGAAATAAGTTCAACCACTGCAATAAATTCTATGCTCAGTAGTTCAAGCATTAACTACTTTTTTCTGTCACCATAGTAAGGTATGAGAAAGATTATACTATAAAGCTCACAATATATAATCAGTTCATTCTAAGTATCCCCAACTATGGACACTAAGTAGTTCAGTTTCTTATATATCCACATTCTAACTGAAATGTTTTTCAGAAATACAGAAATATAAAAAAATGGTTGCTAACAGCATTTGGGGGTTTATAAGTAAAATATCTACTCAAAAATAAATGGCATAAATTAAATGAGTCACAAACCCTACCTACAATCCAAATTTACTCGTCTATTACAGTTTTTACTTATATCTATACCCATTTATACCTGCAATAAACCAGGCACTCTTCAGACTTTTCTGTAATTATTTCAAAAAATACTTAATTCTACACTAATACCAAGGGATAAATGCACCCCAGTGTTTATTTATAGCAACATTATCTACAATAGCCCAATTATGCAAAGAGCCTGTGTCCATAAACAGGTAAAGAAGATGTGGTGTATATACACGATGGAATATTTCTGAATTATTTTTTTAAAAATACTGAAATCTTGCCATTTGCAACAACATGGATGGAGCTAGAGAGTATTATGCTAAAAAAATAAGTTGGTCAGAAAAAGACAAATACCATATGATTCGACTCATACGTGGAATTCAAGAAACAAAACAAGGGTGGAGGGAGTGAGGGAGGTAAACCAAAAACAGACTCTTAACTACAGAGAACAAACTGATGGTTACCAGAGGGGAGGTGGGTAGGGGAATGGGTAAAGTAGGTGATGGAGATTAAGGTACACTTGCCGAAATGAGCCCTAGGAGTTGTATGGAAGTGTTGAACCATTCTGCTATACAACTGAAACTCCTACTACACCGTATGTTAACTAGAATTTAAATAAAAACTTCCCAAAAAATTTTTTAATTAAAAAAAAAAAGAACTGAGTAGTTTAGGGCTTTAGTGATTTAAGTGATATCATGATTTAAGTGATTTGCCCAAGGTCATATAGCTAGTATGTATGTTACAGAGGAGCCACAAGTTGAACCCCTAATAATAATATTATAAGAACAACCCATTTTAAATAATTCTAGGGGGCACCTGGTGGCTCACTCAGTTAAGTGGGCAACTCTGGGTTTTGGCTCAGGTTAAGAGCTCACAGTTCATGGGTTTAAGCCCTGCATTTGGCTCCACACTGAAGATGTGGGGCATGCTTGGGATTCTCTCTCTTCCTCTCTCTGTCCCTACCCAGCTCACACTATCTCTCTCTCAAAATAAATAAATCTAAAAATACTAAAAAGGGGCGCCTAGGTGGCTCAGTCGATTAAGCATCCAACTTCCACACAGGTCATGATCTCATGGTTTGTGGGTTCGAGCCCCACAGCAGGCTCTGTGCTGATAGCTCAGAGCCTAGAGCCTGCTTCAGATTCTGTGTCTCCTCTCTCTGCTCCTCCTCTGCTCACACCCTGTCGCTATCTCTCAAAAAATGAATAAAAGTTAAAAAAATTTTTAATAAAAATAATCCTAGAATAAATTTCAAAATTTACAATTTTAATCACAACTTTTTATTTTATAAAAGGCCTGTAAAGTACTCACCATAGGATTATCCCAACTTATAAGAACCTCCATTTCCTTTAAAATATGAGTCAACTAATAGAACTTCTATATGCTTACATATAAACTCTGATTCAAAGATAACTGTGGTCAAAAATACAACTACAAGTTTCTAGAAATAATATAAAATAGCTAGAGACATTTAATGCTAAGAGAAAATAATCACTTCATACTCACTTAGTTAAATAGGTTAATCATTTATGTATGGATTTCATAATGCCTAACAACTGGTAAGACTTTTTAATGCTAATTTTACTTATAATTTCAAGAGACATTTGAAGATAAAAACATATAAACATAATTCTAATACTATTTGCATTTTCACAAGACTTGATAAAAGATACATGACTTCTTTGTTTGCTATACCTTGATTTGCTGCCTATGTGCAAAATGTAAATTAAAAATAAGATGAATAATATTTGGTCAAGTTTTGTTTTCCTTTCTTAGGCAAAATGGTAGAGCACTTAAACTGTTTGGCATTAATTTATGGCTTTATAGGACAAAACTGACCACTCAATACAATTTTTGTTTTATTTCAGATACAACAGGATATTAATTTTCTATAACATTTTAGCAAAGAATTTAATCTTCAAATGAGTTCAGAAGAATAAACAATGCTTGGTAGAAATAGCTAATTACTATATGTTGCAGTCAGAAAAGCCAATTTATATTACACATGAGCTCTATTCTGGCTCATCTATAGATAACATACATTTTTTAAAACATTAAGGTTAAAATACTCAAACATTTTCCCCCTTTGGCAATGGATGGCACATTCCCCCAAATTACACCCCAGTAATCATCCACAAAGGACCAAAAGTTATACTTAAAAATAATTCTTAGGTTATCTTTGTGACTCAGTTTGTTTCCAGTTTGCATACAAATGCCTAGCAAAGTTTAGAACACCATCCAGTCTGAAAAAGCACCAGAAGCCCAGCCATTCCGGCTCCTAATTTTATGAAATGACCAATGTGTCTTTCTACCCTCCCAAATGACTACGACTTAGTTACTTAAATATGTAGATTTTCTGCATGAATTTTTAATGACACAAATTAGTAACAAATGGGGGCAAAAATGTGTTTGTTTTTTTAATTTGTTCACAGGCGCAAGTAAGAATGATGTAATCAGGAATGGTAGCCGTATTTATTCATTTGGGGACAAAATTAGAATTAGTTGTGAATGAAGAAGAAAAGAAGACCCTAAAGTTATATTGCTGGGATTTGAAGCAATGAAATTGAAATAACTAATGCCTAACTAGAAACAATGTTGGAACTCTTATTTTAAAAGTTCAGAGTCACTGGCGGGCTGAGTCAGTAAAGCATGTGACTCTTGATCTCAGGGTTGTAAGTTGAAGCCCCATGTTGGGTGTAGAGATTAGTTAAAAAAGTAAAATCTTAAAAAAAAAAAAAAAAAGAGTTCAAAGCTATCACCACAAAAAAAGTAATAAATATATAAAATGAAGATTCTTCATCTCCTTATGTCTTCACACATAAGATAGTGATTAAGAGGAATTCTTTAAGAAAGTCAAGTCACAAATTTTATAAATAAGATTCTACCCCTAATACTTCCCCACTGAGAGTTTAATTCCTAAGACATATAATTCAAAGAATTGATCAGGCACAATATTATATGAACATTCCTAACCAAAATATGTTCACAGACGGCCTCAATTCTACATATTTCAATACATAATAATTAAATCCTCATTTCTTACTCCTTCTTTCATGCCAATTTTTAATCCTTTATCTTTCTCTAGGTTTATTAAATAAATGTTGTCTTCCCAATCACATCGCAAAGGATCTGTTTCTAAAACTCTCAATCACATTTATAGGTCTTCCTTGAACCATCACCAAATTCAGAGTATCTGACTTCATTTGTTAATGTTGGACTTTCTTGAAGTAGAAAAGGAAACAAAAAGGTCACTGGACTGGCTCCTGTCCTTTACGTTACCCAGTCCATGTAATCAGCCCACTATTAAAAGCAATTAAGTCAATCCTAGCGCTCTCTTCAAATCAGAAAGACCCTAGAAGTAGAATTTATAAATTTTGTTTTTTTATTCATCTCATTAATTAAATAATGAGGTATAATACAAAGAGAATGAGTTCTGGTGTCATCTTTTACATGTGATCTAACTTCTCTGAGACTCAGTTTTCACATCTGCGAAGTAAGAATATCATGTATTTCATGGAAATACAGAAACAAAAGATGACAACTTTTATTAAAAAGAACTATCATAAGTTACAAAGTCTTAAGTAATGTTGGCATCCTTACCAACACTTGTTCAATGAAATCAACCCCTGGTATACAGGTGCTCAATAAATGTTACTTTTCATCCCGCATTATAGAATTGATTTTTCCAAAGTATAAAAGCACTCAACTACATAAAACACTGGATTCCCATGTACATAAAGTGTCAGTCACCACATTCAGTAATATCAATAAATCCACATAAAAATTGTCATTTAAAATTGCCTTTGAACAAAAAGCTAACTGTTATAATAAATAACAATAGGTATTCTATCATACACTTAAGTTATATGAATCTCAACAAGCTAAGGCTTATTTACATCATATAAAAAAATCAATTCCTCGTAGATAATAAAAAAGTAAAACAATAAAGACATCAAAAGACATCCTCAGGACAGTGAAAACAAGCCATAGAGTTAAAAAAAAAAAGTCTAGTCTTTTCTTAAACTCTTTGTGGGGTTTGGGGGGCAGGGGAGAGGTAAAAGAAAACACTTTTACTTCTCAACAAGTTGGAACAGAAGTATGAAGGTATGCAACAGATAACAACTGCTACTACTGAAATCACACAACCAACAATCCCTACCCCTTGAGACACAGTAAATACATAATTTTTTTAAGATTTTACTCTTTGATAATCTCTATATCCAACTTGGGCTTGAATTCACAAGAGATCAAGAGTCACATGCTCCACCAACTGAGCCAGCCAGGTGATTGATCCATCAAATAATTTAATCTCAGCTCCTATGACACATATGATTAATAAAAGGCTTAGATCTAGAACATAAAAAGAATTCCTACACATGAGCAAGAGTCTTGAGCAGGCATTTCAGAAAATAGGATAGCTAATGCTCAATGCCATTAGCGATCAACAAAGTAAAATGCAGATTCAATTCATAAAACACAGGGTACCCGGCTGGCTCAGTCAGTAGTACATGCAACTCTTGATCTCAGGGTCAATGCCCCAAATTGAGCATGGAGCTTACTGTTAAAAAAAAAAAAAAAATTCACAATATACTACTAAATACCCACCAGAATGGTAAAACTGGAAAAGACAAAAACCTCCCAAGCGCTGACAACAATATGGAATAACAAGAATACTGCTGATAGAACTACAACTGGTAAAAACCACTTTGGAAAATGATTTAGCAGTATCTTCTAAAGTGAATATACATATTCACTATGACCTAATAACTCTACCCTTATATAAATAGCCACCAAACCAATGTGTACATGTATACCAAGAAACATATACAAAACCATCAGCATAATTCATAATACCAAAAACTCAAAGGAATCCAAATAACCAGCAACAGCAGAATGGATAAATAGTATATTCCTGCAATGGAACATTACTCAGCAATGAAAATGAAAAAAGTTAGAGCTATATGCAAAAACATGGATCTTACAAATATAACATGAATAGACACATTAATCAAGTCAAGACATACATGCTTAGATGTTAAAGCTATTCATAAAAGCAAGAAAGGGACTGCCATAAAAGAAGAGTGAGTGACTTCTTTGAGGAAAAAAAATAGGGTACTCGCCCAATCTAAGAAGTGATGAGGTAGGTTTCAAGAACACTGACAAGATTTTTTTTCTTCTACCCCCATCATGGTTACACAGATGTTAACGTTCAGCGATAATTCACTGAGCTATATATAGTTTGATTCTGTGAACTTTTGTGTATTTACATTACATTTCACAAAAGTTGTAAAAGATGGAAGAAGAAAGAAAATAAATAATAAGGTCATAACCTTGTCTGAAAAGATACCTAAAGTATTAAAGTAAATATTAAGGACAAATGAAAACCTGATAACAAATAAGCACATGAAAAGATGTTCAACATCACTAGTCAAATTAAAACCATAATGAAAAATCATTACACACCTGTTTAGAATGCCTAAAATATTTTTAAAACTCAAAATACTGAGCACTGGCATAGATACAGAGCAATTAGAACACTCATACAAGGTTGGTGGGAATGCAAACTGGTACAATCACTTTGAAAAACAGTTTAACAGCTTATTACAAAACTAAACATACCCATACCACATATGTCACCAATTTCATTCTTAGTATTTACCCAACAGAAATGAAAACCTAGGTACACACACAACTGTATGCACACAACTGTATATACACAACTGTATGTTTATAGCAGCTTCATTTGTAATCATTAAAAAAACAAAACAAAAACCCCAAATGTCCTTCAACTGATGAATGGATAAAAAAACTGGTATATCCATAAAATGATATATTACTCAACAAAAAAGAACAACAACAACATGCATGATCTGAAATACATGTTACTAAGTTAACAAAACAACCTAAAGGCCTATATGTTTGAGTCCATTTATGACATTCTGGAAAATCCAAAACAACAGAGACAGAGAATAAACCAACATTTGGTAGGGGGGTTGGGGGGACAGAGTTGACGATGAAATGGTAGCACAAGGGAATTTTGAGGGGTGATGGAACTGCTCTATATTATGATAAGGGAGGCAGATACACACTGTGCATTTGTTAAAACCCTGTATACCACAAAGAATGACCTTTACTACATGAATTAAAAACTAAATTTTAGGGATGCCTGGGTGGCTCAGTCAATTAAGCATCCAGCTGCCAATTTTGGCTCAGGTCATTATCTCACAGTTCATAAGTTCAAGCCCCATATCAGGTTCTTCTTCTCTCTCTCTCTCTCTCAAAATAAATAAGTAAACATTTTTAA
>NC_043708.1:38065896-38092367 GCF_006229205.1 Suricata suricatta
CTCTCAAAAATAAATTTTTTTTTTTTTTTTTTTTTTTTTGAGACAGAGTAAAAGAGAGAGCAAGCAGGAGAGAACAAGAGAGAAGGAGAGAATCCTAGGCAGGTTCTGTGCTGTCAGCATAGAGCCCGATGTGGGGCTCAAACTCACAAACTGTGAGATCATGACCTGAGCTGAAACTAAGAGTCAGACGCTTAACTGATTGAGCCACCCAGGTGCCCCTCAAAAATAAACATTAAAAAACAAAAACCACTATGATCACAGTATCACCACAGATTTACAGAAGTATCAAAATGCCAAATTTATCAAAGCTCCCTTAAATTCAAGAATCTTGAAATATGTATTCCCTAATTACACAATGTAAATAAATTATAATGCAACTTACTTAGAAATTTAACTATAACAAATACTACTGATAACAATTAAGTTGTACTTCATTAACATTTTATATACACATTTTAATCCTCCCAACAATCATAGAAAGTGAAATTTTTCTCAGCTTTACCAATGAGGAAACAAACTCAAGAGTAAAGAAATCTCTTACCCATGCATACACACTTAGTAAGTGGTGAAGCTGAAGTCTAATCCCATTATAACTGAGTCTTTCCATGCCCATTTTCTTTTCTTTATATTGTCTCTTAATTCAAAAGCTTTTGTAATTCCTTAACGAGTAATGTTTTCTTTTCTTTTTTTTAAATGTTTTATTTATTTTTGATACAGAGAGAGACAGAGCATGAGAGGGGGAGGGGCAGAGAGAGAAGGAGACACAGGACCAGAAGCAAGCTCCAGGCTCTGAGCTAGCTGTCAGCACAGAGCCCGATGCGAGGCTCGAATCCACAAATGTGAGATCTGACCTGAGCCGAAGTCGGAGGCTTAACCGACTGAGCCACCCAGGAGCCCCGAGTAATGTTTTCTTTACATTAGTTGAAAATGTGTTATTTCCTAAACTTATAAATTTAAAATTAATTATGAATATTTTATACTATCCAAGTACCCACATACTCATGAGCATATAAAATGAAGTTAAGATACACAGCCTCTGCCCTCAAGATGTTTATAATCTAATAGGTGGCACACATATGACAAACAAGGCCGGCAATTTTGAAAATCAAGAAACAGTAGCTGAACAGGCAGTTGGGGAGGGAAACATGGGTGGTGTGAGTTCCTCATAATAACAAAATAATTCTAATTGCTTCCTCCTGTCTCTTGCATCACCACTCTTTTACTGCATTTAATATATAAGCATGTGTGTGTATATACCCATACACATGAGCAAACATACTCAAATACAGTACTGCTATTAAACTGCTGTTAGATTAAGAACACAAATATGTTTTAATTCTATCTTATTTCTTCTTTTATGCTCTTCCTTTCCTTTTTTTACATCTTAGTTTCTGACCTATTTCACTTTCCTTGCCTCTGAAAGAACTTCTTTTAATACTTCTTTCAAGGAAGGTCTATTGGCAAAAAATTCTTTTTTTTGTTTGTCTGATAACTCATATTTCTCCCTCACTTTTTTTAGAATGTTTATTTTTAAAGAGAGGGGCTGATAGAGAATCCCAAGCAGGTTCCACGCTGTCAGACCAGAGCCCAATGCAGGGCTCAATCTCACAAACCACAAGATCATGACCTGAGCTGAAACCTGGAGTTGGACATTCAACCACTGAGACACCCAGGCACCCTGACTTCTTCACTTTTAAAAGATAATTTTGCAAGGTACATTATTCTAGGTCGGTCATTTTTTTCACTCATCATCTTAAATATTTCATGCCATTCTATTCTTGTTTGTGTAGTTTCTGAGGAGAAGCCAGATATAATCCTGATCTTTGCTCCTCTACAGGTAAGGAATTTTTGGCCCCCAGGCTCCTTCAGGGTTCTTTATCTTCAATTTTCTGTAATTTGAAATTGATATGCCTCGGCATAGTATTTTGTTTTTGTTTTTTGGGGGGAAGGCGCATTTATCCTACTTAGTGTTCTCCGAGCTTTCTGGAGCTTATGTTTTGTTTCTGATGTTAATTTGGGGGGAAATTCTCAGTTGTTACCATTTCAAGTATTTCTTCAGTGCCTTTTTCTCATTCTTCTCTTTCTGGTATTTCCATTATGCACTGTGGTACAACCTTTTTTTTTTTCTTTTTCTTTTGAGAGACAGCCAGAGAGAGAGAGCACAAGCAGAGGAGGGGCACAGAGGAAAAGAGAGGCAGAATCCCAAGCAGGCTCTGCACTGTCAGTGCAGATCCTGATGTGGGGTTTAAACTCACAAACCATGAGATCATGACCGGAGCAGGAATCAACAGTCAGATGCTTAACCAACTGAGCCACCCAGGCGCCCCTATGGCACACTTTTTGTAGTCCCTCAGTCCTTCGATATACTGTTCTGGTTTTTTTTGTTTCCAGTCTTCTCTTTGGTTTTCAGTTTCCAAGGAGTCTATTGGTATATCCTCTTGCTCAAAGATTCTTTCATCAGGGTATCTAATCTACTAATGAGCCCATCAAAGGTATTCCTCAAATCTGTTACAGTGTTTTCTTCTGTGGCATGGTTTTAATATTTTTTTCTTGATAGCTAAGGCTTGATGGACTGGAAAAAAAGAACTGCTATAAAGAGGCTTTTAGCAATGTGGTGGTGAGGTGTGGGGGTTGGTAATGCATTTTACAGTTCTTTGATTAGATCTCGGTCTTTTAAAGAGAGCTTCTAGACTGTGAATTTCACGTGTGCTTCTCAGTCCATTCCCCCTCCTCTTACATGGGGCAGGATGGTTAGAGTGAGCTGAAGTTATACTATTTCCTTTCTCCCACACAAAGGCTTGAACAGATGGAATTGACTATCTCCCTTCCTCCATACCAGGTAGGTTCTGATAAACTCCAGCAGGTTTGGCTCTGATGAAATAGTTTCTCCTGAAGGTAGGCCTTATTAAGAACAGAATACACCGGTATATTTCAAAATTGTTCCTTTCCCCCTTCCTCTCCCAGAAGCAAGAGGAGATTTTTCTCTAATACTCACTGAGAGACTCTCATAGAGATGCAAAAGGTAAAACTCACAAAACTGTGGGGGCCCTCAATGACTACTTATCCATGAAGTTTTAAACTCTCAGGGTTGTCCACACGGAGCCTCCAGCAATCTATCAATTACAGTCAGATTTGCCTGCTTCCTAGTGAGGTGACTGCTCTGGTAAGTTGTGATACCCAGTATTCTCTGTCAATCCCTCTAATTTTCAGGGCAGTGGTTTGCCTTGTGATCTCTCTTCATTTATGGATCTAAGAAAAGCTGTGGATTTTTCACTATGCTCAGCGTTTTACTTGTTAGAATGGGTTGGCAACATACAAGCTTCTTAGATGCCAGACGAGAAACCAGAACTCTGCATTTTCTTTTAAGAATATTTTCCTACGCTACAAGCTTAAAATTTATGTAGAAAAAGAAAAAAATATCCAAACCCAGTATCATACACAACAAAACTGTGTAGTATACTTTGAAAATTATTTATTACTTTTCATTTTCCCCTTATTCCCACATATTCATGTTTCTAGATGTCTAACCTAGATCAGATACTCTTCTTAAACATCTGAACTTTCCATTTTATCTGTAAAAATCAATACAAAATTATAAAGTACAATCCTTGAAATACCCTTCAAACAAGCCATTAAAATACAGCTTACCATTTTGATGCCTGTGGAAAATGTCACTGGTTTTATAGGTTTAGGTTTCTCAAGTTGCATTTCCAACTGGGTAGATCTATCTTTATGCTGAGCCAAAAGTAGAGCAACAGGAAGATCAGAACTCTCCTGTAAGAAAGTTAAAGTCCAATATGAAAGTTAAAAAGGAAAAACTAATGAGCAACAAGTCTTTCATTTTAAATTATGCCTTTTCATAAGCATTTGATGTCAACCTAAATATTCACTTTATGGGAAACACGTCACAAAAAATTTAACATTTCATAATAAGAAAAGGCTGTTTGAGATTCATAAATCAAAATAACCTGCAAAAAAGTATTTTTATAAAATCCACCTTAAAGACGATAGGGTCTTATTTCATCTAGCAAAGCCAACCATATTTATTAAAATAAAAAAATTAAAAGCTAATCACAAAAAGAGTAATACAAAGTACTATAACGTAGATCAGATGTTTATCCAAGACACATTCTTTTACCAGTGAATTCAAACCAGTTTGAAATTGTTTCCCATTAGATTTCACCTAAGGCCATTTGGAAATGATCCTTGTTCTGTTTGCACAATGGAACAATTGTTAAGTACAACCAAAAATATATTTTCTCCTTCAGTGAACGTGTATTTAGAAATTAAGTCTAAATTTATTAAATTAACAAAACGATAGCAAATATGTTAATACCTTATATTGACACTAAAAGAAGGCTACTATTTACCCAAATCTGCATATATACATATGAATAATACGAGCAAATTACTAATTCTCACATGCAGATGTATTTATCCTGTTTAACATGAAGTTCTCTTACATGTTTAAAGTGCAGTGGAACTAAGGTCTAAACTAAGTATATCCAGACTTTGCCTTCCTGAGATTTCAGTTAAATAAGAACACAGAAAAACATGCAGATGGAAGATCACACACACACAGTACTTTATATCAGTAAACAAAAATGAAGATTACAAACATTTCTATCTGTACCTATAGATATTGAGCCTATACCAAGGCTATCTATGAAAACAGACATGTTCTTCAAATGGCCTAGATATTTTTAAAACAATAACAACACAGAACTTAATCCTGGAAAAACTATATTATTAAACGTTTCATAGTATGAAAGTAAACATACAGCAGAGTCTAATTTTCTTTCCAAATTTAACAACTTAATACAATTTTTTAGGCACAAATGTAGTTAATTAATATATTTAAAGGAATCTTTTTAAGGCTTTAGTACAGAAGTAATTCAAATAAAAAGCAATTAATTTCACCAGAATGGTCCTAGAATAAATGTATACCCCAAGAAGTGCTTTGCAAGAGCAATGTTACAAAGATTAAAAATTTTTAAATGGAAGAACACAAACTTTATTTCTAAAATAGAGCCTTGGGGCCTTTAGCAAAAATAAAGGAGAATAGGGGCACCTGGGTGGCTCAGTCAGTCAAGCGTCCAACTGAGATTCAGGTCATGATCTCATGATTTGTGCATCGGGCTTTATGCTGACAGCTCAGAGCCTGGAGCCTGCTTCAGATTCGGTATCTTCCTCTCTTTCTGCCCCTCCCCTGCTCTGTCTCTCTCTCAAAATTAAATAAACTTAAAAAAAAATTAAAGGGGTGCCTGGGTGGCTCAGTTAAGCATCCAACTTCAGCTCAGATGGTTCATGAATTCGAGTCCTGCATCAGACTCTGCTGTCAGCACAGAATCTGCTTTGGATCCTGTATCTTTCTCACTCTCTGTCCCTCCCCACTTACTCTCTCTGTCAAAAATAAACATTTACTTTTTTAATTAAAAATAATAAACGAGAATGAATGAAATATATAAGGATATACTTAAACACCTTTCATACTCTAAAATAAAGCATTAGTTATGCATTAGCAACAGCATTGCTGTGAATTCCTGCAGCTATTCTAGATTTCTATTAAGAATTTTATAATAAAATGTAAAATTAAGATAGAATTTAAATAGGCTTGCCCCAAAATATCTTCCAAAACCCTTTACTACCTTTTCAAATGTAAAAACTAACAGAGGAAAAATAAACTCATTTGGCATCTCTTCTCAATTTATACTCTACTTGAATTCAAATACTCTTTCATACATGGTATTTACTCTGAGTGAAAGTCTTTCTGTAAAAGCAAGACAATGGGCTCACTTCAAAAAAGTTGCTAATCAATACTTGAGCCTGTTTTAATCCTGGTTTCACTTTCACATAAAAGGACCTGAACATTAAAATGCCTCAGTAAAAGAGCTGAAATGTAATAAAAAATAAACATTCTAGAATTCTAAAATCAATTTTGACATTAAGGCATACAATTCACTTCAAATTATTCCTTTTCAGCACTCAAAACTTTGAAGCCTGAAAATCTTTGTGAAAGATTAGAATTAAGCAGGAACTAGGGTGTGTGGATAGCTCAGTCGGTTAACTGTCCAACTTTTGGTTTTGGCTTAGGTCATGTTCTAAAGGTTCGTAAGTTTGAGCCCCACATCAAGATCTGCATTGATGGTGCAGACCTTGTTTGGAATTTCTCTCTCCCTCTCTTTCTGCCCCTGCTCGCTCGCGCGCGCGCGCGCGCTCTCTCTCTCTCCCTCTCTCTCTCTCAAAAAATAATTAAACATTAAAAAAGAAAAGTTAAGCAGGAGCTCTAATAACAACAACAACAAATCAAGAGAGTAAATAAACTATGGGAACATACAGGCTCTCAGGAATACATAAAATGCAGAGTCAGCCTTAGCAAGTTGTTTCATTTTTCTTAGCTTTCCAGTTTACCTTGAAAGGTCTCTAAACCTCATTAATTGCCTGAAGGTAGACTGTTTAATATTTAAAGAAATTTTAATAAGACTGCCTGTAATAGTCATTAAAAGCTTTATAATGACCATTTTAAAATTTTTTAACTGACTTTAAGCAAGCCACCTGGCAAACAATATTTCTAATAAAAATCAGCTACTACATTTTGACAATATTAGCCCTTAACAAATTTTAAGACATAAACTGAAGAAAATTTTCAAACAGGAATATAAAAAAATTTAGTAAGTTAGGACCTGTTTAAAAATCTTTTTCCAAACTGTTAAAAAAATTGAATTTACAGTTAGGATTAAATAAATGGACTTTTTAGGCAACATTATGGTAAATGCTAACCCATAAACATTAAGACCATAACATTAAAATCCTGTCACATACAGTATAATGTAATGCTTTTTAAAGGTTAAAAGTGACCCTTAGCACAAGAATCAAATCCAAAAACAGGAGGAAAAAAATTCTAATAAGTAGTACTTATTGCATAAATTAGATCCAGAGAACAATTCTAAGATTTAAGCTCCTAGACATATTTACAAATGCCAATAATATCTTTTTTATAGAATCTAACAAATGAATACATAGAAAAAGAAACAAATGTGGGGTTTTTTTACTTATTAAGAATTCAGGAAAATAAAAAGAAATTTAATAAATTCTTCCAATTAGTCAACAAGCACTAAACATACATTAACATTTTAATAGAAATAATGTAATGTTCATTTAAAAATTACAGTAACAAAATTTTTAAAAATAAAATTAGGAAATCAGAGATTCAAAATGTACTGATATTCTAAAACAATCTGTTGTAATTAGTTGGTCTAATAAATACAGTAAATCGCTAAAGATTATTTAACCACCACGTTACATGATCTAACAGTGAAGAAAGTGTGCAATAATGACTTGCAGGTGAAGAAAACAGGAAGTTGCAGGGAGGGGTTGGGGGAGGCCTCACAAAAACCAATATTAACTCCAGGTTATACACAATGTACAACATTGGCAGTTTTACATCTTGCTTCATGTCCCACTGAATTAAAGGGGAGCTTCATGCCAATAGCACTCAATGAGGCAGCAAAACATTACTTTGAGAACTAAAAAAAATATATACAAAGCTAGTTAACCTCAAAATTAAATCTAAAAACTCTTTAGACTAGATGCAATATCTTTAAAATGTTAAAGTGTATTTTCATTTCATGTCTAAATTCTGCATTTGGAATTAATTCAATTAAGTGTATTTAGGAGAAGCATTACCAAGGAAAAGTGTGTTCCTCTTTATATAAAATGATGGGGGAAAGAAACTTTCATTAAAATAATTAAAACATCAGTAATTACTAATTCATTCTTCAAAGTTCTTAACTTCTCACAAAATTCATGTCAACAAAAAATGTAAAACACATGTGTCATTTCAACTGTTAAAGGCACAACTGACAATAGTTCCAAGAAAAATTAATGGAAATCACTAAGAAAAATACAGTCTACTTTTCATGTTGCTGTCTTGATTTTGAGAACCAAATTTACACTGCACTTACACAAAGTAAATAGGGTTTATGAAAAGTATTTTCTATCTAAGCCTCATTAATGCTATTACTCTTACTTTTCCTTTACTTTCTCACCTACCTATAGTTTGATTATCTTGCTTTCTCTTTTTATTCCTGGTCAGCTGACTTTTGACCAAAAGAACAGTAGAAAAATATACACATACATGTTTACCTAATCATAGAGTAGCAAATACCACATCAACTAGACTGAAGAATTAAAGCATGTTACCACTACACAGAAATTAATTATGTGGACAGAAAATGAAAGGGAAGAATGCAAAAAGACTTTCCTGGAAAGGACCATTTCTACTGTGATTTTACATACCATGCTGGATTATAAGCATCAAATAAATCAAATATACTGTCAAATCTATGAAACATTTCATAAATCTTAGTTATTATTACTGCTATTATCTAACAATGGTGACTACTTGAAGAGCTAATTATTAGAAAACAATTCACAAAACACTGCCATTTCTTTCAAATATATTCTTTCTCATGCAAAAATATGAAATATAGTTCTCATAGAGTAAACAGAATCACTATAAATTTCACATGAAGCCAAAACATTTGAAAATGAACTAGTTATAATAAAGCCACTGTTAATCAGGAGAAAATTGTTCTAAAAAATGCATTTTAGTCAGTAAGCTTAAAAACATAAATAACCTATTAATAGGTCTTACATCAGTTATATTGCTCTTTCATCTGAAAATAAAACAGATATTGACAAAATGTTTTTTAATAAAGGAACAGAAGTTGAACACACCAGCATTGAATATACCAGTAGAAATACCATTTAAATGCCATTATCCAGCATAATAAATTGGGAAGATAGATGCTGAATACTAATGACTTTTAAGGCATTTAGCATTAATACATACCAGTTCATCTAAAAATGCTTGCTTATTCTTCCTTTTTAGAATCTGCTGCAATTGTTCTTCTTTTTGAATAAACAGTCTTCTTTGTTCATTTTCCTGTCTTTCTACCTCTAAAGCTTCTTCCAATTCCTCCTGTTCCCGAGTCTAAAACAGAAATATTTATATATAGCACAGAATAAATTTAGTAACCAAAATCAATCCTATACTGCACGCTGATACTTTACTTTCTGGATGCATAAAACATACTAGTCACTTAAGACTTTAATAGAGCAGCAATTCTACTCTGAAGGAACTAGAGTTCATTTTATTATTTCACATGGACATGTTACTATTAAAGAGAATGACACCTATCATTTATCTAACACCTAAACAAGTACACTTCACCCAGTTGCGGAGCTGTAGGAAATGTGTTTAATAAAGAAATTATTTATTTATAATTATTACAGATAGTTTTGAGTCAGAGGATTTAACAAAAAAACAAAAACAAAACCCAATAAAAACAACAAAGAGACAATCTACATACAGAACTACCAATTGAAACACTTCACTGAAAGGACTGGCTTATTTCATGGAAACAACTCCATTGATAGGACTGGCTTATTTAATAGAAACAATCTCCAGAACATCCCAGATAATGAAAAATTATTAATGTCCTAAGCTTCTTTTCCCCTAGCTGAAATAAGTGTAGAGTTCCAAACAGCACTCATTTTAGGTAAGTTGCAAAAACTGAAGTTATTTCTAACATAAGCATATAAATTTCAAGTCTTCTTTGTACACTGAAAAATTCAAAATTCAAGCTAATATGTAAACAGAATAGACTATACTTGTACTCGTTCTCCTTTTATGGAGTGCCTCAGAAATATTAAATAATTTCAGTCTCTGAAATTTATTCCAACTGTAAGTCATGCTTAACAGCAAATTATACAGTCTTTGCTCTTTCATTCTGATGAATGAAAAATACAGTAAAATATAAATGGCTTTATTTTAAAGCTCTTTTTTTAAATTTGACAGAACACAGAATTTATGCCACCTTAAGGTAAATATCGAATGGAGGAAGAGAGCATAATAGGTTTGAGCATCATAAACATACAAGTAACACAGACCTTGGAGAAAAATATATTTATATTTAAAATAACAGTTAAAACCCTTTATTAGATTTTTTTTTAGTTCACACATTAGATAAACTCCCCAAACAACAAAGTTCTCAAACAAAAAGCTGTTTCACCTACAATTCAAACTCAGTACTAGATCCAAAATAAACTTTCGCATCTGGCCTCCCAAAGCTGATCATATTCCTATATTCCTTATGTCAATGAAGTGCATACCTACATCTCAGTCAACTTCATCTGAAACTGTAAATTCAGCCCTGTTTACTCCCTCTACCCCTCACATTCCTCTTAAATTAAATAAGTTGCTACATCTTATTAGCATCTCTCCCTATAATTTTACAAATGTTTCCTTCTCTATTGCCAAGGCTATTGCTCTAATTCAGACACCTGGTGGAGAAGAGAACTCAAACTTTATCTAGAAGGATTAGTAGGAATAAATGTAAAAAGTCAGGTGCTGAGATATGAAAGCTGGAAAAGTGAACTATTTGATGAGAGGCATACAAGCAGAAAAAGATGAGCCTCATAATAAAATAGTGCCATATAATCAATTAAGTGTAAGCATGTTAAGATTCAGTGAAAAGAGAATTGATAGAGAGGTAATTTCTCCTCACAATCATAAAGGACACACAGAGCAAGAAAAGACATCATAGAGAGTATTATAGGTTAAATCAATCCCCCCATTCCTCCACCAAATATATGCTGAAGTCTTAACCCCTGGCACATGTAAAAGTGACCTTATTTGGGAATAGGGTCTTTGCAGACATAATCAAATTAAATGGGGTCATACTAGAAATTTAGACAGACACACAGGGGAGAAGGCCATGGGAAGACAAAGGTAGAGGTCAGGGTAGTACTGAAGGTTCTGATAACCACCAAAGGCTAGAAGAGGCAAGGAAGGACTGCCTCTTCTAGCCAAGGAAGGATTCTTCCCTAGAGCATTTAGAGAAAGCTAGACCTTGATGATACCTTAATTTCAGACTCTAAATTCATTTTTTAGTAATTTGTTACAGTGGCCCTAGGAAACCTAGGAGGTTGAGGCTAACACTTCAAACAACAGGTATTCACTGCCATTGGAAAGTGGAACAGCTATATGGGCAGAGAAAACAAAGGTATAAAACATGAATATAAAGCTGGAATGCTTAGTATGTCCAAGTTATAAAGTATGGGAGTGGGGGAAAGCTCTAATCTAGATAAAACTGGAAAGGAAAGCAGAGGACAAATCATGGAGGGTCCATCATACCATACTAAGGAAATCTGTGCCATACTAAGGCAATTTAGGAAGAGATTAAGGAAATCTGAGGGATAACTTTAGAAAAATGATTAGAAGCAGTGAAGTATTCAGATTAATGGGGTCATAACGGAAGACAGGAAGACCGGTTAGAAGAACATTTCAATAACCCAGATAAGAAATGACAAGAGCCTGCGACGCCTGGATGGCTCAGTTGGTTAAGCGGCCAACTTTAGCTTAGGTCACGATCTCACGGTTCGTAGGTTTGAGCCCCACATCAGTCTCTGCTGACAGCTCAGAGCCTGGAGCCTATTTCCGATTCTGTGTCTCCCTCTCTTTCTGACCCTCCCCAACTCATGCTCTGTTTCTCTCTGTCTCAGTAATAAATAAAATTTTTTTAAAACATTAAAAAAAAAAGAAATGATGAAAGCCCTAAATAAGGTAATAATAATAGAATTAGAGGAGGAACCAGGTTTGAAAAATGATGAGGAGAGACTATCAACAGTATAGGAGGACAGGCCAGATACGCCTTAAACACTTGGATAAAGAATGTAAGAGAAACAAATGGTAAAGATTTAAAAATTCAGCTCTGGAATGCTGAATTACAAGTGCCCATAATAATCAAGAAATAAATGTCTATTAACTGTGTGGGTGGGGGGTGGGTGGGTGGGTCTTACATAGTAAAATTCTACGAGCTCAGGAGAAAAACAATGTGCTGTAGAAACATTTGAAAGTAATTAGTATACAGGGTTAACTCACAAAAGCACTGAAAGGAAGCATGTTTTAGAGTCAGGAATGAAAGCTTAAGCCTCCTAATCTGAAAGGGGAAGGTGAGGGCAGCAGGGGGAGGAGGAGAATGGAGTGCCCCCACAGAAGTTAAGGGAGAGAGAGACTCACTGTCAAGGGAGAAGACTACACCAAACACAGACACAGGCCAAGTGAGATTCAGACCAACAGCTGATCATCTTTGATAATGAGTAACTGGTGGCCTCGATTTTCTT
Organism: Suricata suricatta; assembly: GCF_006229205.1. Lineage (NCBI taxonomy): Eukaryota > Metazoa > Chordata > Mammalia > Carnivora > Herpestidae > Suricata > Suricata suricatta. The sequence continues at coordinate 38,078,086 of NC_043708.1, forward strand.
ACTGAAATGGAATATATGAGCATCTTGGACATAGTAGACCTCAATAAATATTGACTGGCCAGCTAACTGACTGAATAACTGGGAAAACAGCCATCATTAAAAAATCAAACACTCTGGGGATAAAGAAGGTAATGGACTGAGAGAAGGAAAGCAGGTTGAAAACTAAAGGTCTCTATGTTCTTCCTCATGGCATTACCTTACCCAGTCAAGCTCCTTTGCCTTCACCTCCTATTCCTAATCCATCAGTATAGGACTTGCTATTTTAAACTCAAACTGTTTCTCCAATTCATCCCCACCTCTCCATTTCTTGTTTAAGTCATCTCTGAACTCACCAACATGACTGCAGTAACTTCCCATTGGTTTCCCAAACTCCAACCTCAATTCTCTCAAATTTAACCTCCACAAAACCACTATATTTATTCTAACCAAGACAATACGTTATTATCACTTGGTTTAAAACCCTTCAATGACAATCATCCACAGCCAGGTTTTTATAACATTACTCTAAGGAATCTTGAATTCTTTAGTAAGATGTCTAAGGTACACTACAAAAGAGACAGAGCATATGGCAATTCAGCCTATCCCTCTACCCACTAAGAAAGTTTGGTTTCAGTTCAGCCAAAGTATCCTGAGCAAGTTTTCATTTGAAGAAAAAGTTCACCAAAATTAGATTATTCTTTTACTGCAACACTCCCTAATATTTCCTAGTTTAAAACTCTGAATAAGGGGTGCCTGTGTGGCTCAGTAGGTGGAGTGGCTGACTCCTGACTTCGGCTTAGGTCATAATCCCAGGGCGAGATTGAGCCCACATCGGCTGAGCATGAAGCCTGCTTAAGATCCATTCTCTGTCTCTCTCTCTGCCTCTCGCCCATGCTCTCTTTCTCTCTCTCAAAATAAATAAACTTAAAAAAAAAGAGTCTCTCTCTCTCTCCCTCTCTCTCTCTCTCCCTCCTCCCCTACTCACACATACTCTCTCTCTCTCAATCTCTAAAACTAAATAAATAAAAATTTTAAAGCTCTGAATGAAAAAAGTACTCACTTGAAAGGAACAACCTTCTGTTAATGAGCTAAATGGAGCTAACGCAACAAGTTATCTAAGAATACCTATTTTGCATGTATCTTCTAACCCAGGGAAGGCTGCTGGGCAAAGAGAGTACATGTTTTTAAAATTTTTTTTATGTTTTATTTTTGAGAGAGAGAGAGAGACAGCATGAGCAGGGGACAGAGAGAGAGAGAGGGAGACACAGGATCCAAAGACAGACTCCAGGCTCTGAGCTAGCTGTCAGCACAAAACTCACACGGGGCTCGAACCCACAAACCGTGAGATCACGACCTGAGCTGAAGTCAGATGCTTAACAGACTGACCCACCCAGGCACACCAAAGAGAGTGATTTTTATGGCACACTGATCTTCTCAGAAATGAGACACCTTTCTAAAGAAGCCAGGCTGGGTATGAATAGAATTAGAATGTAGTGTCAATCCCTTGAGAGCTTTATGGCAGGAAAGAAGTACTGAAATGAAACACTCCTAAGACTATAAGGAGAAAGTCCTTCTAAACATAAGATGAAAATACAAGCTATGTGATCCAAATATGACTTGTATCATTTTGGCAGATGATCACAAATTCCTAAGTACCTCAAAAATAATAAACTCTGCTTTCCTCCAAACTGGAACGCCCAGTATTAAAGAAATGACAGTTAAACTGTGTAAGCTGGACAATTAAATCTCTGTATGTACATAATTCTTCTTTCTTTAAAGAATATATTTTAATAATACCATCAAAGCTGTTGTAGCTACAGTAATGTGTGCCTCCTTACAAGCACATATATATACATATGGTATTTCTGGTCTAGATTTCAGCTAAGTTCTCTGTAATTTTAATTAATTCTAGAGGAAGATAACTTTTCAGGAATCATATGGAAGCATTCATTTCTAAAACAAGAGAAGAAAATACTTAGCAACCAACCAGCTTTAACTTATTTTTCTGAATGACATCTTTGTTTTCCTTTTGGTACATCTCCATTTTCTTTTTGGTGTTGTCCAAATCCACATTGTTGGTCAAGTTGAAAACTGCATCAGAAAGGAAGCAAAGACATGAAAAACAGTTTTAATATAAATCTTAAGTTGACAAAAAAAAAAAAAAATTCATCACAGTGACTTAATCCATCAGATTGTCATTATTACAGACAGCTCTATTTATGTCCTTTTACCTCATACCTATTTTAGAGACTAGTTCTAGTTCAGTGACTAGTTCTTGTTCAGCAACTATGTTTTCAGAGTCAAAGACTTCAGTCTATCACACAAAATGTCTAACTTACCCCAGAAAACCTAAGATGTGTGTTTGTCATAATCATATTAGATTTGATTTTTATAGTCCCCATTATAACTTTAAAAGCATATAAAAGATTACCTAAATTATTTAAGTATAAAGAGTAAGTCTGGAATCTAATATACTAGTCAGAATCAATATTGAAAACGATCTATGATCTGCAAAGAGAAAATTTATCCAAAAGAATAAAAATATTATATAACTTATAGCAAACAAAAACCAGTTTAATTCACATTCCAATGGCCCCTACAGTCTAGATCTAAAGAAGTATGATAGACGGGCACCTGGTGGCTCAGCTGGTTAAGCGTCCAACTTCAGCTCAGATTATGATCTCGCACTCAGGCTCCACGCGGGCTCTGTGCTGACAGCTCAGAGTCTGGAGACTGCGTCAGATTCTGTGTCTCCCTCTATCTCCACCCCTTCCCCCCCAAAAGTAAATAAACATTTAAAAACTTTAATAAATAAATATGATATAGAGTAACAGTTGAAATTTAACTAGGAAGGTAAAAGATAAACTGGTACCAAAACTCAAGACTAAAATTATTTCATAAGAGAAGTCACTGAAGTAAGTTCAAAAAGATGATGATAAATTTTCACTGAGTTAGATTTTTTTAATACTTATTTTTTAAATATAATTTATTATCAAACTGGCTTCCATAGAACACCCGGGTTCATCCCAACAAGTGCCTTCCTCAATGCCCATCACCCACTTTCCCCTCTCTGTCACCCTCTATCCACCCTCAGTTTGTTCTCAGTCAGTATTTAAGAGTCTCATGGTTTGCCTCCCTCCCTCTCCATAACTTTTTCCCTCTTCCCCTCCCCCATGGTCTTCTGTTAAGTTTCTCAAGATTCACATATGAATGAAAACATATGGTATCTGTCTTTCTCTGACTGACTTATTTCACTTAGCATAACACACCCTCCAGTTCCATCCACATTGCTGTAAATGGCTAGATTTCATTCTTTCTCATTGCCAAATAGTATTCCATTGCATATATAAACCACATCTTCTTGATCCATTCATCAGTTGATGAATATTTAGGCTCTTTCCATAATTTGGCTATTGTGGAAAGTGCTACTATGAACATTGGGGTACATGTGCCCCTATGCATCAGCACCTCTGTCTCTCTTGGGTAAATCCCCAGCAATGCTATTGCTGGGTCATAAGGGAGTTCTATCGATAGTTTTTTGAGGAACCTCCACACTGTTCTCCAGAGCGGCTGCACCAGTTTACATTGCCACCAACAGTGTAGGAGGGTGCCCGTCTCTCCACACCCTCACCAGCATCTATCATCTCCTGATTTGTTCATTTGAGTTGCATAAAATTCTGACTCAAAATAATGCCTTACTCCCTTCTAAGTTTACATACATAAATTAAACAATCACTGAAATACTCTAAATAACAACCAAAAAAAAAAGGTCTTTTGGTACAGGGCACCTCGGTACCTCAGTCAGTTAAGCGTCCAACTTTGGCTCAGGTAGTAATCTCACAGTTCATGAGTTTGAACCCTGCATCAGGCTCTCTACTGTCAACACAGAGCCCACTTTGGATTTTCTGCCCCTCCCCTGCTAGTGCACGCTCACATATGCACGTGCTCTCTCTCGCCCTCTCTCTCTCAAAAATAACTTTTAAAAATAACAAAATAAACTCTTTTGGTATACACAAATTCATATTATAAAGTACCACCTCCTACCCCACTCCTTACTATGTTTGCATCAGCCTGACTAAAGAAACATGCATATCATTAAGACTCTCCTGTTTCATAATTCAATTCAGACCTCCCTGGGCTGCTTCTGTAATCTCCTCCATCCATTATTAGCTCTTCTATCCCTTCCCCAATTACTTTTCCCTACTTCCTCCTTGTCCTATAAACAGGTTTGATCTACCTTAAACAACTATGCTCTAAGCCATATTTCTAGATTCCTTCCCTGTCTCACTCCTTCCTTTAATAACCATCTCAAATAGTTCCTAGACGTTTTGCTTTTACTTGTTCTCCTTTCTTTTTTGAGTATAGTTGACACACAATGTTTATTATGTATGTATATGTGAAACTAATGTATATTAGTTTCAGGTGTACAACACAGTGATTCAACAACCAAATGTTATGATATGCTCACCACAAGTTTAGCTACCAACTGTCATCATGCAACCCTATTACAACACCAATGACTATATTCCATATGCTGTATCTTTTATTCCTATGACTTATTCATTCCATTACTGGAAGCCTGTATCTCCTACTCCCCTTCACCCAAGTTACCCATCCCCTCATCCCCTTCCCGCTGGCAATGATCAGTTTGTTCTCTTTTTTTTTATCAGTTTGATTCCACTTTTTGTTTATTCATTTGTTTGTTTTTAGATTCCACATATAAGTGAAATCATATGGTGCATCTCCTAAGGCAAATGAAACAAAAGCCAAAACAAACTACTGGGACTAAAACAAAATAAAAGCTTTTTGCACAGTGAAAAAAACATCAACAAAACAAAAAGACAACCTGCTGAATTAGAGAAGGTATTTGCAAATGCTATATCTAATAAGAGGTTAATATATAAAATTTATAAAGAACTAATATAACTCAACACCAAAAAATCCCAATAATCCAGTTAAAAATAGGTGGAGGAGGGGCGCCTAGGTGGTTCAGTCGGTTAAGCACCTGACTTTATTTTTTTTAATTTTCTTTAATGTTTTATTTATTCTTGATACAGAAAGAGACAGAGCATGAGAGGGGGAGGGGCAGAGAGAAAGGCAGACACAGAATCCGAAGCGGGCTCCAGGCTCTGAGCTTATCAACACAGAGCCTGACGCAGGGCTCAAACCCATGAACGTGAGATCATGACCTGAGCCGAAGTCGGAGACCTAACCAACTGAGCCACCCAGGCGCCCCAAGCATCCAACTTTAGCTCAAGTCATGATCTCACAGTTCCTGGGTTCGACCCCCACATCAGGCTCTGTGCTGACAGCTCGGAGCCTGAGCCTGCTTCAGTTTCAGTGTCTCCCTCTCTCTCTGCCCCTCCCCTGCTCACACTCTGTCTGTCTGTCTGTCTGTCTGTCTCTCTCTCTCTCTCTCAAAAATAAACAGTAAAAAAAAAATTTTAAATAGGCAGAGAACCTGAATGAACATTTTTTCAAAGAAGATACAGCTAACACACACACGAAAGATGTTCAACATCCCTAATCATCAGGGAAATGCAAATCAAAACCACAATGAAATATCACCTTACACCTATTAGAATGGCTAAAATCAAAAAATAAAGAAATAAAAAATGTTGGCAAAGATGCAGAGAAAAAGGAACCCTCATACATACACTGTTGGTAAAAATGTAAATACAGTAACTGTGATAAACAATATGAAGGTTCTCAAAAAAGTAAAGGTAGAAATACCATAAGATACAGTAATTCACTACCTGGTATTTACCCAAAGAAAACAAAAACATTAAATCAAAAAGATGTATGGACCCCTATGTTTATTGCAGCATCATTTACAATAGCCATGATACAGAAGCAATTCACATATCCATCAACAGATGAATAGAGAAGATGTGGGATATATACATATAAAATGCAATATTAGCCATAAAAAAAATGAGGTTTTGGCATTTGCAACAAAACCTGGAGGGTATTACACTAAGTGAAGTAAGTCAGACAGAGAAAGTCAAATAGTACCTAGACTTTTGGATTAAAGAGCCCAGTAAGGGTTGAAAGGTAATATTAAGAGCCCAACACAGCATTACCTATTTTGTTGAGTAAGGTATCAAACATACTCTAAAGCCAACTTATTTCAGAACATCAATTTATCATAATCACTGTTAAAATCCCAGCCTCATTTAGGTATGTAGAAAAAAACAAAAGCAATCATCAATTCTACGATAGGCAATTTTAAAACTCGAGGAGCAATTAGAGAAAATGAGAAACAATAGCCCCTAGCTACTCCTCCAGCTTTTTTTTTTTTTTTTACCACAAACTAGAAAAGAAAATAGTAATGGTGGTAAACCAGGGAATCTGGCTAGGATGCAATGTAAGGTATTCCCCATAAATCACATTCTGGCCCCAACACACAACAGAGAAGGAGAATCAAAACTAGCAAGTGCCCTTAGAACATCTACTGTGAACCTTTAGTTAATTCAGTATGATTCAAATATCTTTGCCAATCACTCACATGTTACTCCTTATACTTAACAGGTCATCTATTGAGTCATCAAATCCAGTAATCTACCATCCTTAATATCTATGCCACAACAGTATTCATCACTTACTCTTCCTTAGGCACTTCCTTCTCTTGACTAACTTAAATACATTCTCCTGAATGAATGTATTTACTACACCAACTACTCTTTCCTGTTTCCCGCTCTGGATCTTCTTGGTCTCTAAGTAATCTATATGATTCTGGCCTTTGCCCTCTTTCTTCCCTCCCTATTCTTGAGGCAATCTTATCACTTCCCATAGTTTCAACCAAATAAATGCCACAAAAAGCAGACACTATCTCAAAGTGCACTTCAGGAAACCAAACACATAATTATGTCCAAATCTGTTCCTCCTTGTGAAACCTTTATCTGTTCATGATGGGATATCATGCTAAGATACCAATATTTAACACCTGATTCATTTGACCCACTGTCCTTTGCATTCCACAAGCACTAGTTGCCAAATCCTACAGATTCTACCACCAAAATCTCTTTAAAACTCCCTTATTCTCAAGTGCCCTGACAATATACCAGGCTGTATCATATTTGTCCCTGGATAATATAATAATCTCTGACTTCATTTCCTATCTCCAGAATCTTCGCATCTGACCCTACACTCTAAACCAAGCCATAATACATAATGCTGTCAGACAAATATTTCTGAAGCATACCTCACATCACCTTCCATCTCTACCATCCTATAGTCATCTCATCCTCTCTGCCTTTCCCCCTTTTACTAAAAAAAAAAAAAAAAAAAAATCAAACACTTTCAAAGCCTTCCTTTTTTTTTCTTTAAGTTTATTTACTTGAGAGAGACAGTACATGTGCATTCACATGTTGTGAGGGAGAGGGAGAATGCAGTCAGCCTAGAGCCTGCTGTAGGGCTAGATCTCACCAATTGTGAGATCATGACCTCAGCCAAAATCAAGAGTCGGATGCTTAACTGAGACTAAAGATCTCTCACTGGGGATATCACCCCTAAACACATGAATTGACACTGTATCATCAAATGACAACAGGGAAAAATTAAAAGTATCCTTGCTTCATGCATTAAATAATATTTAGTACTGTGCTAGTTGCTGAATAAGTGTTTATTAAAACTATTAAAACTATTGTGGGGCACCTGGGTGGTTCAATTGGTTAAGTGTCCAATTTCAGCTCAGATTATGATCTCGCAGTTCATGGGTTCAGGCCCCACATCAGGCTCAGGTCTGACAGCTTGGAGCCCAGGGTCTGCTTCAGATTTTGTGTGTGTGTGTGTGTGTGTGTGTGTGTGTGTGTGTGTGTCTCTCTGCCCCTCCCCTGCTGATGTTCTGTCTCTGTCTCTCTCTCTCTTTCTCAAATATAAACATTAAAAAAACATTAATAAAAGAAACTATTGTTCCTTTTAATGGAATCAGCTACCAATTAACCCTACAAAGTTCTGACTATGTCATTCAGTCATGAGTCACTCAGTTCTCTCATTGCTTCTGCATCCACAATGCCTTGAAAAAGGAAAATCCAACCTTACCTCTTACACTGCTTTTACCTTTCTGCTCTGGAAGTTCTGCAGATTCTTCATAGCCTCTTCAAGAACCAATGAAAAGATTGCAAAATTCCAACCAGACAGGCTTTGTTTCATTTATTTGCTTAAAGTGAACTCCTCAAAACTTTGCTTGAAAAATACACTCTACAACGTGTGTATACCAAGTATCTACAATATACATATAACAGGAACTATGTCCAGGTTTGGCCTAATACATTCACTTAAACCTCCCAAAAACCTTAGGAGATAGGTACCACTATTCACGCCTTATGGATAAGGTTTAAATAAATAACTACATCCAAGTTATACAGGAAGTAAATGTTGTAACTAAGATTTTAACTTAGGCTATCTGATTCCAAAGCCTAAACTTTTATCTACAATGTTAGGTGTATTGCTTCTCTCAATGCTTGAAAACCACTGGTAGCACAGTTCGGCTCTTCACTGGCACCTGTACAGACCCTGCACTTTCTTACCTCCATATCTGGGATCATACTGCTCCCAGAGAACCTTATTTTAGTATCAACCTCAACCAAGAACAATTGTGGATATCCTTATCTGGCCCACCCTTCTATACCCAACTTAATCACCAGCTCTTCTTTATAACTCACTTTGCAGGCACAATCTCTCTATCCCTGAATCCCCACAATACATTGCGTAATATCACGCTGGTGTCACTTATCCACTTTTTACCCAATAAAACTTTTTTTTTTAAACATTTATTTAATTCTGAGAGACAGAGCGCCAGCAGGGGAAAGGCAGAGAGAGAAGGAGACACAAAATCCGAAGCAGGCTCCAGGCTCTGAGGTGTCAGCACAGAGTCCAATGCAGGGCTTGCACGCACACGCACCATGAGATCATGACCTGAACCAAAATCAGACACTTAACTGACTGAGCCGTCCTGGCGCTCCAAATTATTTTCAATGTACATATCTATTTGACCTAATAAAGTGGTCCTTGAGGGCAGATTCTAGGTCTGATTCATCTTTATCAATCCCAGTACTGCAATAAGAAACATCCACTGCATACCCATTAAAATGGCCAAAATCCAATATACTGACAACACTAAAATGCTGACATGGATATGGAACAATAGGAACTCTCATTCATTGCAGCAGGAATGCAAAATGGCACAATACTTTGTGAGACAGCTTATTTCTTATCATTTTATCCAAAAATCATACTCTGTGGTATTTATCCAAAGGAACTGCAAACTGTCCACACAAAAACCTGTACACAGATGTTTATAGCAGCTTTATCTGTAATTGCCAAAGCAACCAAGATGTCTTACATCTTGGTGAGTGGATAAATTGTGGTATATCCAGACAAGATTATTCAGCTCTAAAAAGAAAAAAGCTATGAAATCCTGAAAAGATATGGAGGAACCTAAATGCATATTATAAGCAAAAGAAGCCAAATTGAGAAGGCTACATAGTACATGATTCCAACTACATGACAGTCTAAAAAGGTAAATCTACAAAGACAGAAATAGATCAATGGTTGCCAGAAGTTAAGGGAGGAAAAAGGGAAAACTAGGCAGAGCACAGAGGAATTTTAGGGCAGTGAAACTATTCTGTACAATACCATAATGGTGGATACATATCATTATATATTTGTCCAAACCCATAAAATATACAAAATTGAGAGTAAATACTCATATAAACTATGGTCTTTGGGCAATAATGATATGTCAATGTAGGTTCATCAATAATAACAAATTTACCACTCTGGTCAAGGATGTTGATAGCAGGGAAGTCCGTGCATGTGCGGGGCAAGGGCTATATGAGAATTCGGTACTTGCTGCTTAATTTTGCTATGACTCTAAAACTGTTCTAAAAAATAAAGTCTATTTTAAAAAAAAGGAATTTCTCATCTGGTAAGAGCTCAAGAAATATTTAATTACCAAAAGAGGGGAAAAAATACATAAAATAAACCAATGCTAATGTTTATAATTATCTTTATAATTGCAGATTTAATTAAAACGACCTTTATAAATTACAGAATTAAATTCTACAGAATGGTAGAGCAAGCAGATATAAAAGTACAGAAAAAAATTATCTTGGTTTCTTATGGTTATAAATCTACTGAGAAGTAAGGGTAATCAAACTGATATCCCATGCTGACCTCTAATAGAATATTTAGAGCAGTTTAAGAAAACAAAAAGTTTATCAGCAAGTTAGATGGTATACTACTGATTTAAACTTTCTATGTAATAGAACCCAGACACAGGTAAAATTAAATTCTAAATGAAATTTATCTGTATGTGATTTCTTTTATGCTTATTAGAAACTTCATGATGAATTCCAATAAAACTAAAATAATCAACTTCTTTATTTCATTTTTTAATTTAGGAAGCTAAGGTAATACTAGTATGATAGCTACAAATCACAATAATAAATAACACAAATTGCTTTCTTTAAAAAGAAAAAATAAGTTTAAAAAGAAAGTAAAGTACTATTTTTAAAACTTTGCAGATGAAGCAAGTCTCATTCATGCCATAATGAATCAGGTTGGTATAATAGCCTTGAAAAAAAAGAATAGAAGATAATATTCTATAACAATCATTTGGCCCTTTATCCAGTTACTGGTTTAGCTCAGATGTTGACCTGCCTTTAGTCAAGTATTAAAAGGCAACAAAAAACCTATTGTATTTTCTGAAAGATTTAATGTTATTTAAGTACAATCTTGAAGTCTTTTTGACATCCAGAATTTATAATTAAAGCCCTTAGGACTTTCTCACCCTTTCAAAATAAGCATACCCTGAACCAAAAGAATAATCTATTTATTATGAAACTAAGAACAAACCTTTGAGATAATCCCTGGGGGCAAAAGGAACAAGAATTTTTATGTTTAGATTGTCATAACCACAGAAAAGAGCCTATTGTTAATGCCATAAGAAAGTTCATCTTCATGTGTGCCCTTTCTATTGTAATTTTCATGCCATTATTCAAAATTATAGTACTTTAAAATGTTTATATTTGTGATGTTCAAAGGATTCATAATAAAATTTATTTAACAAAATGGCCAATCCGTAATTTATAAATCCTCAAACATGCACTCCTTAGCCACTCTACCAACTCCATTCCTCTCACTTTAGGCCAAAGCATCTTCAATAGCATCCTTCTACCTTTAATACCAAGTTCAACCTTCTTTAAGGGCCTTCAAAATATGGCCCAATCTACTTTTTATCCTCTCATCTCCCACTATTTCACCAATTAGCACCCCCTGTTCTGCATTCAGACTAGTAATTCCTCAGAGACTAGCAAGCACTTTGATGGGCTCTGAAAGTCAGAAAACCCTATGTTCAAAATTTGGCTCCATTATTTCCTAGCAATTTGATCCTAGGCACAATACTTAAGCTCCCTTTATCCCTTCTCCATATGCTAAACAGGGATAAAAATGCCTGTATCTCAGCTCTCAAAATTATACAAGATAATGGGAGTAGAGCAAAGTCTGGCCCTTAGCAGGTGCTCATAAAATTAACATTTTATACTGTTGATTAATACAGACATAATACAGGTAATCACAAACATTGAACTAATCATCTTTAAAAGCATGAATAAAAACACAAAGTAGATAGCTACTGAAACATGATTTTAAAAGGAAGTTTTATTTATATCACAACAATTAAAACAATGACATGCAACAAAGTGGTGGAGCCACACTCTAACAGAACTTATGACCTAAAACTAGTCTTTCCTTCATTGCTTCACTCTCCACCCAACAAAACAATAAAAAATATTGCCTGTTCTCCAGCTTTTACTTTCTTGATTCATACCATACAACTGCTCAAGTTCATGAATTTTAATTCATCCTTGTTTGTTCTTTCTACTTACTTCCTGTATCAAATTAGTCCTTGAATATCTGTCCCTAAAATATCCCCTTCATCTAACCCTCCCCTAACTACCTTACTCCAAGCTCTAATTACTTCTCATCCAAATTGCTGTAATAGCCCATGAGAAATAGTTTCCCAGCCTCAAGGATCTCCTGTCAATATTGCACATTACTACCACACTATCCTTGCTGGCTCCTTACTAGCCAGAGAATAAAAGCTTACCCTGACAGTCTAGCTTGTAAAGCCCTCATTAACCCAGGTCTAGTCTGTTTCTGAAACCTCATTTCTAGTCATTCCCCATGTTCTACCTACCTATAACATTGCTTGCTCATTCTCCAACATGCTCAATACCCTTGTACCTCTGTAACTGTCATTTGCTACATATGTTCTTCCATCTTCTTTCCATCTGATAAACTCCTATTCCATTTTTTAAGGTCAAATTCAAATAGGACCTCCTCTCTGATCAAACTATACCTCTATTTCCATTGCTGAATTCACTGTTTTGTTATCTGTATTCCCATAACACTTTATAAATAAATGCCTATACTAGTTTCACATTATATTATAGTTATTAGTTTAAATAATTATTTCCCCTTTAGAGTCTGAACTTATAGAAGGCAAAGTTCATATATGCTCAGCAAGTAAAGTAGTTCACATGGAACAATTAATATTTGTTAAACCGAGCTGAAGCTCAGAAAATAAACTGTAAGTCCATAAGGCTAGGCCCCAAACTTCATCAATATCTTTAAATATAATTAGAACTGCTCTTTATCCAATATGATCAAGATTAGTAGCTGATTACTTACAAAAGTCTATTAAGGAAAGGGAAATACAAATACTCCTTAAATACTTTAACTTAAAACATACATAGTAAGTGTAGTCATTCTATAACTTAAATGACATATAACTAATGTCTAGTCTTTAGTTTTTTAATTGCTTCTTTCTCTTTTTTTTTTAAGCTTATTTATATATTTTGAGACGGAAAGGGACTATGCGAGTGGGGTAGGGGCAGGCAGCGAGAAGGAGAGAGAGAGAATGAATCCCAGGCAGGCTCCATGTTGCCAGCACAGAGCCCAATATGGGGTTCGAACCCATGAAGCCACAAGATCATGAGCTGAGCCGAAACCAAGAGTGATGCGTAACTGACTGAACCATCTAGGCACCCTGCTTCTTTCCTGTATAAACCACACCTGTTACCTATACTGTTTAGTTCCCATTTTTAGAAGTGGAATAAGAACTTGAGAGGCAGAATGCTTCAGGAGGTGTGCAATGTTTTTCCTAACCATATAAACTACTTAATTAAATTACATAATTATAAGTACATAAGAAGGCTTGGTTACCAATGCAAACAACTCTGTATAAATGAACTGGTGATAGAAGTATAAAGATGTACTTGAGGACATCTTCTAATGAACAAAGTTCATCTTCATTATGCTCTGGGTGTCACTCAGTACTTTTTATGGGAGGACTAGGAAATGTCACTCACTCCAATGGATCAATTAAGTAGAGGCTGGTTAAGAAAGTTTCAACATACTGCAATTGAAGATAATCCCTCATGAATATACATGATAGCAGAACTACTTTCAAACTAAATGCTCCGAGCCACAGTTTTCTTATCTTGTAAGGAAAGGACTACCATAATATCCAGACTTGTTCTTACTTGTCAATACTAGGTTTTACCTATGGGTCCCAGGTTATTTATATATTCAAAGTAATTCATTTCATAGAAAAAATATTTTGGGGGACTCCTGGGTGGCTCAATCAGTTAAGTGTCCATGCTATCAGCACAGAACCTTCTTGGGCTTCTCTGTCTCCCTCTCTCTCTGCCCCTCCCCAGCTCTCGCTGTCTCTCTCTCTCTCACACACAGTAAATTTATATTTATATATAAGTTTTTTTTTATTTGAAATTTGTATGTATTGTGAAATGATTACCACAATAATGCAAGTTAACATCCATCACTCTACGTAGTTACAAATTTTTTTCTTGTGAGAACTTTGAGGATTTATTCTTAGCAACATTCAAACATCTGATACAGTATTAGTAACTGTATTCACATTCCCAGGATTTGTTTATTTTATAACAGGAAGTCTGTATCTTTTGACCCTCATCACCCATTTTGCCTACCCAGGAATCCCCCTCCAACCCATTTTTAAAACAAAGTAGTATCTACCCAGCCTAGGCTTGACATTCATTCCTGAGCAAATACAGCTCCTTAATGACCTTAATCAAGATTTGTCCATGTTTAGTCAACCTCCTCACGGGTCCTGGCATCGGCCTCACTCAGCTGCCCATCCAGGCTCCAGAACAGGTGAGAAAAATGAAAAAGCCCTTCCCGGAGCGGCAGATTTGGCCCTCACAGGCTGCCATTCACACAGCAGGACAGAAAAGGCATTCTCTTTCCTCCTCCATCTT